>NW_026601060.1:0-83195 GCF_029448725.1 Salvelinus fontinalis
TCTCTCTCTCTAAGGGTCAGGTACTGACCTGGTCTCTCTCTCTAAGGGTCAGGTACTGACCTGGTCTCTCTCTCTAAGGGTCAGGTACTGACCTGGTCTCTCTCTCTACAGGTCAGGTACTGACCTGGTCTCTCTCTCTCTAATGGTCAGGTACTGACCTGGTCTCTCTCTCTCTAAGGGTCAGGTACTGACCTGGTCTCTCTCTCTACGGGTCAGGTACTGACCTGGTCTATCTCTCTAAGGGTCAGGTACTGACCTGGTCTCTCTCTCTAAGAGTCAGGTACTGACCTGGTCTCTCTCTCTAAGGGTTCGGTACTGACCTGGTCTCTCTCTCTACGGGTCAGGTACTGACCTGGTCTCTCTCTCTAAGGGTCAGGTACTGACCTGGTCTCTCTCTCTAAGGGTCAGGTACTGACCTGGTCTCTCTCTCTAAGGGTAAGGTACTGACCTGGTCTCTCTCTCTAAGGGTCAGGTACTGACCTGGTCTCTCTCTCTAAGGGTCAGGTACTGACCTGGTCTCTCTCTCTAAGGGTCAGGTACTGACCTGGTCTCTCTAAGGGTCAGGTCCTGACCTGGTCTCTCTCTCTACAGGTCAGGTACTGACCTGGTCTCTCTCTCTAAGGGTCAGGTACTGACCTGGTCTCTCTCTCTACGGGTCAGTACCTGACCTGGTCTCTCACTCTACGGGTCAGGTACTGACCTGGTCTCTCTCTCCGGGTCAGGTACTGACCTGGTCTCCCTCTCTAAGGGTCAGGTACTGACGTGACCCTCTCTCTAAGGGTCAGGTACTTACCTGGTCTCTCTCTCTAAGGGTCAGGTTCTGACCTGGTCTCTCTCTCTAAGGGTCAGGTACTGACCTGGTCTCTCTCTCTAAGGGTCAGGTACTGACCTGGTGTCTCTCTCTAAGGGTCAGGTACTGACCTGGTCTCTCTCTCTAAGGGTCAGGTACTGACCTGGTCTCTCTCTACAGGTCAGGTACTGACCTGGTCTCCCTCTCTAAGGGTCAGGTACTGACCTGACCCTCTCTCTAAGGGTCAGGTACTGACCTGGTCTCTCTCTCTACGGGACAGGTACTGACCTGGTCTCTCTCTCTCTCTCTCTAAGGGACAGATACTGTACTGGTCTCTCTCTCTAAGGGACAGGTAACGACCTGGTCTCTCTCTCTAAAGTCAGGTACTGACCTGGTCTCTCTCTCTAAGGGTCAGGTACTGACCTGGTCTCTCTCTCTAATTGTCAGGTACTGACCTGGTCTCTCTCTCTAAGGGTCATGTACTGACCTTGTCTCTCTCTCTACGGGTCAGGTACTGACCTGGTCTCTCTCTCTACGGGTCAGGTACTGACCTGGTCTCTCTCTCTACGGGTCAGGTACTGACCTGGTCTCTCTCTCTAAGGGTCAGGTACTGACCTGGTCTCTCTCTCTAAGGGTCTGGTACTGACCTGTTCTCTCTCTCCACAGGTCAGTAACTGACCTGGTCTCTCACTCTACGGGTCAGGTACTGACCTGGTCTCTCTCTCTAAGGGTCAGGTACTGACCTGGTCTCTCTCTCTAAGGGTCAGGTACTGACCTGGTCTCTCTCTCTACTGGTCAGATACTGACCTGGTCTCTCTCTCTAAGGGACAGGTAACGACCTGGTCTCTCTCTCTAAAGTCAGGTACTGACCTGGTCTCTCTCTCTAATGGTCAGGTACTGACCTGGTCTCTCTCTCTACGGGACAGGTACTGACCTTGTCTCTCTCTCTAAGGGTCAGGTACTGACCTGGTCTCTCTCTCTCTCTCTCTCTAAGGGACAGATACTGACCTGGTCTCTCTCTCTAAGGGACAGGTAACGACCTGGTCTCTCTCTCTACGGGTCAGGTACTGACCTGGTCTCTCTCTCTAAGGGTCAGGTACTGACCTGGTCTCTCTCTCTAATGGTCAGGTACTGACCTGGTCTCTCTCTCTAAGGGTCAGGTACTGACCTTGTCTCTCTCTCTACGGGACAGATACTGACCTGGTCTCTCTCTCTACGGGACAGGTACTGACCTTGTCTCTCTCTCTAAGGGTCAGGTACTGACCTGGTCTCTCTCTCTCTCTCTAAGGGACAGATACTGACCTGGTCTCTCTCTCTAAGGGACAGGTAACGACCTGGTCTCTCTCTCTACGGGTCAGGTACTGACCTGGTCTCTCTCTCTCTAAGGGTCAGGTACTGACCTGGTCTCTCTCTCTCTAAGGGTCAGGTACTGACCTGGTCTCTCTTTCTAAGGGTCAGGTACTGACCTGGTCTCTCTCTCTAGGGGTCAGGTACTGACCTGGTCTCTCTCTCTCTAAGGGTCAGGTACTGACCTGGTCTCTCTCTCTCTCTAAGGGTCAGGTACTGACCTGGTCTCTCTTTCTAAAGGTCAGGTACTGACCTGGTCTCTCTCTCTACGGGTCAGGTACTGACCTGGTCTCTCTCTACGGGTCAGGTACTGACCTGGTCTCCCTCACTAAGGGTCAGGTACTGACCTGACCCTCTCTCTAAGGGTCAGGTACTGACCTGGTCTCTCTCTCTACGGGACAGGTACTGACCTGGTCTCTCTCTCTACGGTACAGGTACTGACCTGGTCTCTCTCTCTAATGGTCAGGTACTGACCTGGTCTCTCTCTCTAAGGGTCAGGTACTGACCTGGTCTCTCTCTCTAAGGGTCAGGTACTGACCTGGCCTCTCTCTCTAAAGGGACAGGTACTGACCTGGTCTCTCTCTCTAAGGGTCAGGTACTGACCTGGTCTCTCTCTCTAAGGGTCAGGTACTGACCTGGTCTCTCTAAGGGTCAGGTACTGACCTGGTCTCTCTCTCTACAGGTCAGGTACTGACCTGGTCTCTCTCTCTACAGGTCAGGTACTGACCTGGTCCCTCTCTCTAAGGGTCAGGTACTCACCTGGTCTCTCTCTCTAAAGGGACAGGTACTGACCTGGTCTCTCTCTCTACGGGTCAGTACCTGACCTGGTCTCTCACTCTAAGGGTCAGGTACTGACCTGGTCTCTCTCTACGGGTCAGGTACTGACCTGGTCTCCCTCTCTAAGGGTCAGGTACTGACCTGGTCTCTCTCTCTACGGGACAGATACTGACCTGGTCTCTCTCTCTACGGGACAGGTACTGACCTTGTCTCTCTCTCTAAGGGTCAGGTACTGACCTGGTCTCTCTCTCTCTCTCTCTAAGGGACAGATACTGACCTGGTCTCTCTCTCTAAGGGACAGGTAACGACCTGGTCTCTCTCTCTACGGGTCAGGTACTGACCTGGTCTCTCTCTCTAATGGTCAGGTACTGACCTGGTCTCTCTCTCTAAGGGTCAGGTACTGACCTGGTCTCTCTCTCTCTAAGGGTCAGGTACTGACCTGGTCTCTCATTCTAAGGGTCAGGTACTGACCTGGTCTCTCTCTCTAAGGGTCAGGTACTGACCTGGTCTCTCTCTCTCTCTAAGGTTCAGGTACTGACCTGGTCTCTCTCTCTACGGGTCAGGTACTGACCTGGTCTCTCTCTCTAAGGGTCAGGTACTGACCTGGTCTCTCTCTCTAAGAGTCAGGTACTGACCTGGTCTCTCTCTCTAAGGGTCAGGTACTGACCTGGTCTCTCTCTCTACGGGTCAGGTACTGACCTGGTCTCTCTCTCTCGAAGGGTCAGGTACTGACCTGGTCTCTCTCTCTAAGGGTCAGGTACTGACCTGGTCTCTCTCTCTAAGGGTCAGGTACTGACCTGGTCTCTCTCTCTAAGGGTCAGGTACTGACCTGGTCTCTCTCTCTAAGGGTCAGGTACTGACCTGGTCTCTCTCTCTCTCTAAGGGTCAGGTACTGACCTGGTCTCTCTCTCTACGGGTCAGGTACTGACCTGGTCTATCTCTCTAAGGGTCAGGTACTGACCTGGTCTCTCTCTCTAAGAGTCAGGTACTGACCTGGTCTCTCTCTCTAAGGGTTCGGTACTGACCTCTTCTCTCTCTCTACGGGTCAGGTACTGACCTGGTCTCTCTCTCTAAGGGTCAGGTACTGACCTGGTCTCTCTAAGGGTCAGGTACTGACCTGGTCTCTCTCTCTACAGGTCAGGTACTGACCTGGTCTCTCTCTCTAAGGGTCAGGTACTGACCTAGCCTCTCTCTCTAAAGGGACAGGTACTGACCTGGTCTCTCTCTCTACGGGTCAGTACCTGACCTGGTCTCTCACTCTACGGGTCAGGTACTGACCTGGTCTCTCTCTACGGGTCAGGTACTGACCTGGTCTCCCTCTCTAAGGGTCAGGTACTGACGTGACCCTCTCTCTAAGGGTCAGGTACTTACCTGGTCTCTCTCTCTACGGGTCAGGTACTGACCTGGTCTCTCTCTCTAAGGGTCAGGTACTGACCTGGTCTCTCTCTCTAAGGGTCAGGTACTGACCTGGTCTCTCTCTCTAAGGGTCAGGTACTGACCTGGTCTCTCTCTCTAAGGGTCAGGTACTGACCTGGTCTCTCTCTCTAAGGGTCAGGTACTGACCTGGTCTCTCTCTCTACTGGTCAGATACTGACCTGGTCTCTCTCTCTAAGGGACAGGTAACGACCTGGTCTCTCTCTCTAAAGTCAGGTACTGACCTGGTCTCTCTCTCTAATGGTCAGGTACTGACCTGGTCTCTCTCTCTACGGGACAGGTACTGACCTTGTCTCTCTCTCTAAGGGTCAGGTACTGACCTGGTCTCTCTCTCTCTCTCTCTCTAAGGGACAGATACTGACCTGGTCTCTCTCTCTAAGGGACAGGTAACGACCTGGTCTCTCTCTCTACGGGTCAGGTACTGACCTGGTCTCTCTCTCTAAGGGTCAGGTACTGACCTGGTCTCTCTCTCTAATGGTCAGGTACTGACCTGGTCTCTCTCTCTAAGGGTCAGGTACTGACCTTGTCTCTCTCTCTACGGGACAGATACTGACCTGGTCTCTCTCTCTACGGGACAGGTACTGACCTTGTCTCTCTCTCTAAGGGTCAGGTACTGACCTGGTCTCTCTCTCTCTCTCTAAGGGACAGATACTGACCTGGTCTCTCTCTCTAAGGGACAGGTAACGACCTGGTCTCTCTCTCTACGGGTCAGGTACTGACCTGGTCTCTCTCTCTCTAAGGGTCAGGTACTGACCTGGTCTCTCTCTCTCTAAGGGTCAGGTACTGACCTGGTCTCTCTTTCTAAGGGTCAGGTACTGACCTGGTCTCTCTCTCTAGGGGTCAGGTACTGACCTGGTCTCTCTCTCTCTAAGGGTCAGGTACTGACCTGGTCTCTCTCTCTCTCTAAGGGTCAGGTACTGACCTGGTCTCTCTTTCTAAAGGTCAGGTACTGACCTGGTCTCTCTCTCTACGGGTCAGGTACTGACCTGGTCTCTCTCTACGGGTCAGGTACTGACCTGGTCTCCCTCACTAAGGGTCAGGTACTGACCTGACCCTCTCTCTAAGGGTCAGGTACTGACCTGGTCTCTCTCTCTAAGGGTCAGGTACTGACCTGGCCTCTCTCTCTAAAGGGACAGGTACTGACCTGGTCTCTCTCTCTAAGGGTCAGGTACTGACCTGGTCTCTCTCTCTAAGGGTCAGGTACTGACCTGGTCTCTCTAAGGGTCAGGTACTGACCTGGTCTCTCTCTCTACAGGTCAGGTACTGACCTGGTCTCTCTCTCTACAGGTCAGGTACTGACCTGGTCCCTCTCTCTAAGGGTCAGGTACTCACCTGGTCTCTCTCTCTAAAGGGACAGGTACTGACCTGGTCTCTCTCTCTACGGGTCAGTACCTGACCTGGTCTCTCACTCTAAGGGTCAGGTACTGACCTGGTCTCTCTCTACGGGTCAGGTACTGACCTGGTCTCCCTCTCTAAGGGTCAGGTACTGACCTGGTCTCTCTCTCTACGGGACAGATACTGACCTGGTCTCTCTCTCTACGGGACAGGTACTGACCTTGTCTCTCTCTCTAAGGGTCAGGTACTGACCTGGTCTCTCTCTCTCTCTCTAAGGGACAGATACTGACCTGGTCTCTCTCTCTAAGGGACAGGTAACGACCTGGTCTCTCTCTCTACGGGTCAGGTACTGACCTGGTCTCTCTCTCTAATGGTCAGGTACTGACCTGGTCTCTCTCTCTAAGGGTCAGGTACTGACCTGGTCTCTCTCTCTCTAAGGGTCAGGTACTGACCTGGTCTCTCATTCTAAGGGTCAGGTACTGACCTGGTCTCTCTCTCTAAGGGTCAGGTACTGACCTGGTCTCTCTCTCTCTCTAAGGTTCAGGTACTGACCTGGTCTCTCTCTCTACGGGTCAGGTACTGACCTGGTCTCTCTCTCTAAGGGTCAGGTACTGACCTGGTCTCTCTCTCTAAGAGTCAGGTACTGACCTGGTCTCTCTCTCTAAGGGTCAGGTACTGACCTGGTCTCTCTCTCTACGGGTCAGGTACTGACCTGGTCTCTCTCTCTCGAAGGGTCAGGTACTGACCTGGTCTCTCTCTCTAAGGGTCAGGTACTGACCTGGTCTCTCTCTCTAAGGGTCAGGTACTGACCTGGTCTCTCTCTCTAAGGGTCAGGTACTGACCTGGTCTCTCTCTCTAAGGGTCAGGTACTGACCTGGTCTCTCTCTCTCTCTAAGGGTCAGGTACTGACCTGGTCTCTCTCTCTACGGGTCAGGTACTGACCTGGTCTATCTCTCTAAGGGTCAGGTACTGACCTGGTCTCTCTCTCTAAGAGTCAGGTACTGACCTGGTCTCTCTCTCTAAGGGTTCGGTACTGACCTCTTCTCTCTCTCTACGGGTCAGGTACTGACCTGGTCTCTCTCTCTAAGGGTCAGGTACTGACCTGGTCTCTCTAAGGGTCAGGTACTGACCTGGTCTCTCTCTCTACAGGTCAGGTACTGACCTGGTCTCTCTCTCTAAGGGTCAGGTACTGACCTAGCCTCTCTCTCTAAAGGGACAGGTACTGACCTGGTCTCTCTCTCTACGGGTCAGTACCTGACCTGGTCTCTCACTCTACGGGTCAGGTACTGACCTGGTCTCTCTCTACGGGTCAGGTACTGACCTGGTCTCCCTCTCTAAGGGTCAGGTACTGACGTGACCCTCTCTCTAAGGGTCAGGTACTTACCTGGTCTCTCTCTCTACGGGTCAGGTACTGACCTGGTCTCTCTCTCTAAGGGTCAGGTACTGACCTGGTCTCTCTCTCTAAGGGTCAGGTACTGACCTGGTCTCTCTCTCTAAGGGTCAGGTACTGACCTGGTCTCTCTCTCTAAGGGTCAGGTACTGACCTGGTCTCTCTCTACAGGTCAGGTACTGACCTGGTCTCCCTCTCTAAGGGTCAGGTACTGACCTGACCCTCTCTCTAAGGGTCAGGTACTGACCTGGTCTCTCTCTCTACGGGACAGGTACTGACCTGGTCTCTCTCTCTACGGGACAGGTACTGACCTTGTCTCTCTCTCTAAGGGTCAGGTACTGACCTGGTCTCTCTCTCTCTCTAAGGGACAGATACTGTACTGGTCTCTCTCTCTAAGGGACAGGTAACGACCTGGTCTCTCTCTCTAAAGTCAGGTACTGACCTGGTCTCTCTCTCTAAGGGTCAGGTACTGACCTTGTCTCTCTCTCTATTGGTCAGGTACTGACCTGGTCTCTCTCTCTAAGGGTCATGTACTGACCTTGTCTCTCTCTCTACGGGTCAGGTACTGACCTGGTCTCTCTCTCTACGGGTCAGGTACTGACCTGGTCTCTCTCTCTACGGGTCAGGTACTGACCTGGTCTCTCTCTCTAAGGGTCAGGTACCGACCTGGTCTCTCTCTCTAAGGGTAAGGTACTGACCTGGTCTCTCTCTCTAAGGGTCAGGTACTGACCTGGTCTCTCTCTCTAAGGGTCAGGTACTGACCTGGTCTCTCTCTCTAAGGGTCAGGTACTGACCTGGTCTCTCTCTCTAAGGGTCAGGTACTGACCTGGTCTCTCTAAGGGTCAGGTACTGACCTGGTCTCTCTCTCTACAGGTCAGGTACTGACCTAGCCTCTCTCTCTAAAGGGACAGGTACTGACCTGGTCTCTCTCTCTACGGGTCAGTACCTGACCTGGTCTCTCACTCTACGGGTCAGGTACTGACCTGGTCTCTCTTTACGGGTCAGGTACTGACCTGGTCTCCCTCTCTAAGGGTCAGGTACTGACGTGACCCTCTCTCTAAGGGTCAGGTACTGACCTGGTCTCTCTCTCTAAGGGTCAGGTACTGACCTGGTCTCTCTCTCTAAGGGTCAGGTACTGACCTGGTCTCTCTCTCTAAGGGTCAGGTACTGACCTGGTCTCTCTCTACAGGTCAGGTACTGACCTGGTCTCCCTCTCTAAGGGTCAGGTACTGACCTGACCCTCTCTCTAAGGGTCAGGTACTGACCTGGTCTCTCTCTCTACGGGACAGGTACTGACCTGGTCTCTCTCTCTAAGGGTCAGGTACTGACCTGGTCTCTCTCTCTCTCTAAGGGTCAGGTACTGACCTGGTCTCTCTCTCTACGGGTCAGGTACTGACCTGGTCTATCTCTCTAAGGGTCAGGTACTGACCTGGTCTCTCTCTCTAAGAGTCAGGTACTGATCTGGTCTCTCTCTCTAAGGGTTCGGTACTGACCTGGTCTCTCTCTCTACGGGTCAGGTACTGACCTGGTCTCTCTCTCTAAGGGTCAGGTACTGACCTGGTCTCTCTCTCTAAGGGTCAGGTACTGACCTGGTCTCTCTCTCTAAGGGTAAGGTACTGACCTGGTCTCTCTCTCTAAGGGTCAGGTACTGACCTGGTCTCTCTCTCTAACGGTCAGGTACTGACCTGGTCTCTCTCTCTAAGGGTCAGGTACTGACCTGGTCTCTCTCTCTAAGGGTCAGGTACTGACCTGGTCTCTCTAAGGGTCAGGTACTGACCTGGTCTCTCTCTCTACAGGTCAGGTACTGACCTGGTCTCTCTCTCTAAGGGTCAGGTACTGACCTAGCCTCTCTCTCTAAAGGGACAGGTACTGACCTGGTCTCTCTCTCTACGGGTCAGTACCTGACCTGGTCTCTCACTCTACGGGTCAGGTACTGACCTGGTCTCTCTCTACAGGTCAGGTACTGACCTGGTCTCCCTCTCTAAGGGTCAGGTACTGACGTGACCCTCTCTCTAAGGGTCAGGTACTTACCTGGTCTCTCTCTCTACGGGTCAGGTACTGACCTGGTCTCTCTCTCTAAGGGTCAGGTACTGACCTGGTCTCTCTCTCTAAGGGTCAGGTACTGACCTGGTCTCTCTCTCTAAGGGTCAGGTACTGACCTGGTCTCTCTCTCTAAGGGTCAGTTACTGACCTGGTCTCTCTCTACAGGTCAGGTACTGACCTGGTCTCCCTCTCTAAGGGTCAGGTACTGACCTGACACACTCTCTCTAAGGGTCAGGTACTGACCTGGTCTCTCTCTCTACGGGACAGGTACTGACCTGGTCTCTCTCTCTACGGGACAGGTACTGACCTTGTCTCTCTCTCTAAGGGTCAGGTACTGACCTGGTCTCTCTCTCTCTCTCTATAAGGGACAGATACTGTACTGGTCTCTCTCTCTAAGGGACAGGTAACGACCTGGTCTCTCTCTCTAAACTCAGGTACTGACCTGGTCTCTCTCTCTAAGGGTCAGGTACTGACCTTGTCTCTCTCTCGAATGGTCAGGTACTGACCTGGTCTCTCTCTCTAAGGGTCATGTACTGACCTTGTCTCTCTCTCTACGGGTCAGGTACTGACCTGGTCTCTCTCTCTACGGGTCAGGTACTGACCTGGTCTCTCTCTCTACGGGTCAGGTACTGACCTGGTCTCTCTCTCTAAGGGTCAGGTACTGACCTGGTCTCTCTCTCTAAGGGTAAGGTACTGACCTGGTCTCTCTCTCTAAGGGTCAGGTACTGACCTGGTCTCTCTCTCTAAGGGTCAGGTACTGACCTGGTCTCTCTCTCTAAGGGTCAGGTACTGACCTGGTCTCTCTAAGGGTCAGGTACTGACCTGGTCTCTCTAAGGGTCAGGTACTGACCTGGTCTCTCTCTCTACAGGTCAGGTACTGACCTGGTGTCTCTCTCTAAGGGTCAGGTACTGACCTAGCCTCTCTCTCTAAAGGGACAGGTACTGACCTGGTCTCTCTCTCTACGGGTCAGTACCTGACCTGGTCTCTCACTCTACGGGTCAGGTACTGACCTGGTCTCTCTTTACGGGTCAGGTACTGACCTGGTCTCCCTCTCTAAGGGTCAGGTACTGACGTGACCCTCTCTCTAAGGGTCAGGTACTTACCTGGTCTCTCTCTCTAAGGGTCAGGTACTGACCTGGTCTCTCTCTCTAAGGGTCAGGTACTGACCTGGTCTCTCTCTCTAAGGGTCAGGTACTGACCTGGTCTCTCTCTCTAAGGGTCAGGTACTGACCTGGTCTCTCTCTACAGGTCAGGTACTGACCTGGTCTCCCTCTCTAAGGGTCAGGTACTGACCTGACCCTCTCTCTAAGGGTCAGGTACTGACCTGGTCTCTCTCTCTACGGGACAGGTACTGACCTGGTCTCTCTCTCTAAGGGTTCGGTACTGACCTGGTCTCTCTCTCTACGGGTCAGGTACTGACCTGGTCTCTCTCTCTAAGGGTCAGGTACTGACCTGGTCTCTCTCTCTAAGGGTCAGGTACTGACCTGGTCTCTCTCTCTAAGGGTCAGGTACTGACCTGGTCTCTCTCTCTAAGGGTCAGGTACTGACCTGGTCTCTCTAAGGGTCAGGTACTGACCTGGTCTCTCTCTCTACAGGTCAGGTACTGACCTGGTCTCTCTCTCTAAGGGTCAGGTACTGACCTAGCCTCTCTCTCTAAAGGGACAGGTACTGACCTGGTCTCTCTCTCTACGGGTCAGTACCTGACCTGGTCTCTCACTCTACGGGTCAGGTACTGACCTGGTCTCTCTCTACGGGTCAGGTACTGACCTGGTCTCCCTCTCTAAGGGTCAGGTACTGACGTGACCCTCTCTCTAAGGGTCAGGTACTTACCTGGTCTCTCTCTCTACGGGTCAGGTACTGACCTGGTCTCTCTCTCTAAGGGTCAGGTACTGACCTGGTCTCTCTCTCTAAGGGTCAGGTACTGACCTGGTCTCTCTCTCTAAGGGTCAGGTACTGACCTGGTCTCTCTCTCTAAGGGTCAGGTACTGACCTGGTCTCTCTCTACAGGTCAGGTACTGACCTGGTCTCCCTCTCTAAGGGTCAGGTACTGACCTGACCCTCTCTCTAAGGGTCAGGTACTGACCTGGTCTCTCTCTCTACGGGACAGGTACTGACCTGGTCTCTCTCTCTACGGGACAGGTACTGACCTTGTCTCTCTCTCTAAGGGTCAGGTACTGACCTGGTCTCTCTCTCTCTCTCTCTCTCTAAGGGACAGATACTGTACTGGTCTCTCTCTCTAAGGGACAGGTAACGACCTGGTCTCTCTCTCTAAAGTCAGGTACTGACCTGGTCTCTCTCTCTAAGGGTCAGGTACTGACCTTGTCTCTCTCTCTAATGGTCAGGTACTGACCTGGTCTCTCTCTCTAAGGGTCATGTACTGACCTTGTCTCTCTCTCTACGGGTCAGGTACTGACCTGGTCTCTCTCTCTACGGGTCAGGTACTGACCTGGTCTCTCTCTCTACGGGTCAGGTACTGACCTGGTCTCTCTCTCTAAGGGTCAGGTACTGACCTGGTCTCTCTCTCTAACGGTAAGGTACTGACCTGGTCTCTCTCTCTAAGGGTCAGGTACTGACCTGGTCTCTCTCTCTAAGGGTCAGGTACTGACCTGGTCTCTCTCTCTAAGGGTCAGGTACTGACCTGGTCTCTCTCTCTAAGGGTCAGGTACTGACCTGGTCTCTCTAAGGGTCAGGTACTGACCTGGTCTCTCTCTCTACAGGTCAGGTACTGACCTGGTCTCTCTCTCTAAGGGTCAGGTACTGATCTAGCCTCTCTCTCTAAAGGGACAGGTACTGACCTGGTCTCTCTCTCTACGGGTCAGTACCTGACCTGGTCTCTCACTCTACGGGTCAGGTACTGACCTGGTCTCTCTTTACGGGTCAGGTACTGACCTGGTCTCCCTCTCTAAGGGTCAGGTACTGACGTGACCCTCTCTCTAAGGGTCAGGTACTTACCTGGTCTCTCTCTCTAAGGGTCAGGTACTGACCTGGTCTCTCTCTCTAAGGGTCAGGTACTGACCTGGTCTCTCTCTCTAAGGGTCAGGTACTGACCTGGTCTCTCTCTCTAAGGGTCAGGTACTGACCTGGTCTCTCTCTCTAAGGGTCAGGTACTGACCTGGTCTCTCTCTACAGGTCAGGTACTGACCTGGTCTCTCTCTCTAAGGGTCAGGTACTGACCTGACCCTCTCTCTAAGGGTCAGGTACTGACCTGGTCTCTCTCTCTACGGGACAGGTACTGACCTGGTCTCTCTCTCTAAGGGTCAGGTACTGACCTGACCCTCTCTCTAAGGGTCAGGTACTGACCTGGTCTCTCTCTCTACGGGACAGGTACTGACCTGGTCTCTCTCTCTAAGGGTCAGGTACTGACCTGATCTCTCTCTCTCTCTAAGGGTCAGGTACTGACCTGGTCTCTCTCTCTACGGGTCAGGTACTGACCTGGTCTATCTCTCTACGGGTCAGGTACTGACCTGGTCTCTCTCTCTAAGAGTCAGGTACTGACCTGGTCTCTCTCTCTAAGGGTTCGGTACTGACCTGGTCTCTCTCTCTACGGGTCAGGTACTGACCTGGTCTCTCTCTCTAAGGGTCAGGTACTGACCTGGTCTCTCTCTCTAAGGGTCAGGTACTGACCTGGTCTCTCTCTCTAAGGGTAAGGTACTGACCTGGTCTCTCTCTCTAAGGGTCAGGTACTGACCTGGTCTCTCTCTCTAAGGGTAAGGTACTGACCTGGTCTCTCTCTCTAAGGGTCAGGTACTGACCTGGTCTCTCTCTCTAAGGGTCAGGTACTGACCTGGTCTCTCTCTCTAAGGGTCAGGTACTGACCTGGTCTCTCTCTCTAAGGGTCAGGTACTGACCTGGTCTCTCTAAGGGTCAGGTACTGACCTGGTCTCTCTCTCTACAGGTCAGGTACTGACCTGGTCTCTCTCTCTAAGGGTCAGGTACTGACCTAGCCTCTCTCTCTAAAGGGACAGGTACTGACCTGGTCTCTCTCTCTACGGGTCAGTACCTGACCTGGTCTCTCACTCTACGGGTCAGGTACTGACCTGGTCTCTCTTTACGGGTCAGGTACTGACCTGGTCTCCCTCTCTAAGGGTCAGGTACTGACGTGACCCTCTCTCTAAGGGTCAGGTACTTACCTGGTCTCTCTCTCTAAGGGTCAGGTACTGACCTGGTCTCTCTCTCTAAGGGTCAGGTACTGACCTGGTCTCTCTCTCTAAGGGTCAGGTACTGACCTGGTCTCTCTCTCTAAGGGTCAGGTACTGACCTGGTCTCTCTCTCTAAGGGTCAGGTAATGACCTGGTCTCTCTCTACAGGTCAGGTACTGACCTGGTCTCCCTCTCTAAGGGTCAGGTACTGACCTGACCCTCTCTCTAAGGGTCAGGTACTGACCTGGTCTCTCTCTCTACGGGACAGGTACTGACCTGGTCTCTCTCTCTAAGGGTTCGGTACTGACCTGGTCTCTCTCTCTACGGGTCAGGTACTGACATGGTCTCTCTTTCTAAGGGTCAGGTACTGACCTGGTCTCTCTCTCTAAGGGTCAGGTACTGACCTGGTCTCTCTCTCTAAGGGTCAGGTACTGACCTGGTCTCTCTCTCTAAGGGTCAGGTACTGACCTGGTCTCTCTCTCTAAGGGTCAGGTACTGACCTGGTCTCTCTCTCTAAGGGTCAGGTACTGACCTGGTCTCTCTCTCTAAGGGTCAGGTACTGACCTGGTCTCTCTAAGGGTCAGGTACTGACCTGGTCTCTCTCTCTACAGGTCAGGTACTGACCTGGTCTCTCTCTCTAAGGGTCAGGTACTGACCTAGCCTCTCTCTCTAAAGGGACAGGTACTGACCTGGTCTCTCTCTCTACGGGTCAGTACCTGACCTGGTCTCTCACTCTACGGGTCAGGTACTGACCTGGTCTCTCTCTACGGGCCAGGTACTGACCTGGTCTCCCTCTCTAAGGGTCAGGTACTGACGTGACCCTCTCTCTAAGGGTCAGGTACTTACCTGGTCTCTCTCTCTACGGGTCAGGTACTGACCTGGTCTCTCTCTCTAAGGGTCAGGTACTGACCTGGTCTCTCTCTCTAAGGGTCAGGTACTGACCTGGTCTCTCTCTCTAAGGGTCAGGTACTGACCTGGTCTCTCTCTCTAAGGGTCAGGTACTGACCTGGTCTCTCTCTACAGGTCAGGTACTGACCTGGTCTCCCTCTCTAAGGGTCAGGTACTGACCTGACCCTCTCTCTAAGGGTCAGGTACTGACCTGGTCTCTCTCTCTACGGGACAGGTACTGACCTGGTCTCTCTCTCTACGGGACAGGTACTGACCTTGTCTCTCTCTCTAAGGGTCAGGTACTGACCTGGTCTCTCTCTCTCTCTCTCTAAGGGACAGATACTGTACTGGTCTCTCTCTCTAAGGGACAGGTAACGACCTGGTCTCTCTCTCTAAAGTCAGGTACTGACCTGGTCTCTCTCTCTAAGGGTCAGGTACTGACCTTGTCTCTCTCTCTAATGGTCAGGTACTGACCTGGTCTCTCTCTCTAAGGGTCATGTATTGACCTTGTCTCTCTCTCTACGGGTCAGGTACTGACCTGGTCTCTCTCTCTACGGGTCAGGTACTGACCTGGTCTCTCTCTCTACGGGTCAGGTACTGACCTGGTCTCTCTCTCTAAGGGTCAGGTACTGACCTGGTCTCTCTCTCTACAGGTCAGGTACTGACCTGGTCTCTCTCTCTAAGGGTCAGGTACTGATCTAGCCTCTCTCTCTAAAGGGACAGGTACTGACCTGGTCTCTCTCTCTACGGGTCAGTACCTGACCTGGTCTCTCACTCTACGGGTCAGGTACTGACCTGGTCTCTCTTTACGGGTCAGGTACTGACCTGGTCTCCCTCTCTAAGGGTCAGGTACTGACGTGACCCTCTCTCTAAGGGTCAGGTACTTACCTGGTCTCTCTCTCTAAGGGTCAGGTACTGACCTGGTCTCTCTCTCTAAGGGTCAGGTACTGACCTGGTCTCTCTCTCTAAGGGTCAGGTACTGACCTGGTCTCTCTCTCTAAGGGTCAGGTACTGACCTGGTCTCTCTCTCTAAGGGTCAGGTACTGACCTGGTCTCTCTCTACAGGTCAGGTACTGACCTGGTCTCTCTCTCTAAGGGTCAGGTACTGACCTGACCCTCTCTCTAAGGGTCAGGTACTGACCTGGTCTCTCTCTCTACGGGACAGGTACTGACCTGGTCTCTCTCTCTAAGGGTCAGGTACTGACCTGGTCTCTCTCTCTCTCTAAGGGTCAGGTACTGACATGGTCTCTCTCTCTACGGGTCAGGTACTTACCTGGTCTCTCTCTCTAAGAGTCAGGTACTGACCTGGTCTCTCTCTCTAAGGGTTCGGTACTGACCTGGTCTCTCTCTCTACGGGTCAGGTACTGACCTGGTCTCTCTCTCTAAGGGTCAGGTACTGACCTGGTCTCTCTCTCTAAGGGTCAGGTACTGACCTGGTCTCTCTCTCTAAGGGTAAGGTACTGACCTGGTCTCTCTCTCTAAGGGTCAGGTACTGACCTGGTCTCTCTCTCTAAAGGTCAGGTACTGACCTGGTCTCTCTCTCTACGGGTCAGTACCTGACCTGGTCTCTCACTCTACGGGTCAGGTACTGACCTGGTCTCTCTTTACGGGTCAGGTACTGACCTGGTCTCCCTCTCTAAGGGTCAGGTACTGACGTGACCCTCTCTCTAAGGGTCAGGTACTTACCTGGTCTCTCTCTCTAAGGGTCAGGTACTGACCTGGTCTCTCTCTCTAATGGTCACGTACTGACCTGGTCTCTCTCTCTAAGGGTCAGGTACTGACCTGGTCTCTCTCTCTAAGGGTCAGGTACTGACCTGGTCTCTCTCTCTAAGGGTCAGGTACTGACCTGGTCTCTCTCCACAGGTCAGGTACTGACCTGGTCTCCCTCTCTAAGGGTCAGGTACTGACCTGACCCTCTCTCTAAGGGTCAGGTACTGACCTGGTCTCTCTCTCTACGGGACAGGTACTGACCTGGTCTCTCTCTCTAAGGGTTCGGTACTGACCTGGTCTCTCTCTCTACGGGTCAGGTACTGACCTGGTCTCTCTCTCTAAGGGTCAGGTACTGACCTGGTCTCTCTCTCTCTAAGGGTCAGGTACTGACCTGGTCTCTCTCTCTAAGGGTAAGGTACTGACCTGGTCTCTCTCTCGAAGGGTCAGGTACTGACCTGGTCTCTCTCTCTAAGGGTCAGGTACTGACCTGGTCTCTCTCTCTAAGGGTCAGGTACTGACCTGGTCTCTCTCTCTAAGGGTCAGGTACTGACCTGGTCTCTCTAAGGGTCAGGTACTGACCTGGTCTCTCTCTCTACGGGTCAGTACATGACCTGGTCTCTCACTCTACGGGTCAGGTACTGTCCTGGTCTCTCTCTACGGGTCAGGTACTGACCTGGTCTCCCTCTCTAAGGGTCAGGTACTGACGTGACCCTCTCTCTAAGGGTCAGGTACTTACCTGGTCTCTCTCTCTACGGGTCAGGTACTGACCTGGTCTCTCTCTCTAAGGGTCAGGTACTGACCTGGTCTCTCTCTCTAAGGGTCAGGTACTGACCTGGTCTCTCTCTCTAAGGGTCAGGTACTGACCTGGTCTCTCTCTCTAAGGGTCAGGTACTGACCTGGTCTCTCTCTACAGGTCAGGTACTGACCTGGTCTCCCTCTCTAAGGGTCAGGTACTGACCTGACCCTCTCTCTAAGGGTCAGGTACTGACCTGGTCTCTCTCTCTACGGGACAGGTACTGACCTGGTCTCTCTCTCTACGGGACAGGTACTGACCTTGTCTCTCTAAGGGTCAGGTACTGACCTGGTCTCTCTCTCTCTCTCTCTAAGGGACAGATACTGTACTGGTCTCTCTCTCTAAGGGACAGGTAACGACCTGGTCTCTCTCTCTAAAGTCAGGTACTGACCTGGTCTCTCTCTCTAAGGGTCATGTACTGACCTTGTCTCTCTCTCTACGGGTCAGGTACTGACCTGGTCTCTCTCTCTACGGGTCAGGTACTGACCTGGTCTCTCTCTCTACGGGTCAGGTACTGACCTGGTCTCTCTCTCTAAGGGTCAGGTACTGACCTGGTCTCTCTCTCTAGGGGTAAGGTACTGACCTGGTCTCTCTCTCTAAGGGTCAGGTACTGACCTGGTCTCTCTCTCTAAGGGTCAGGTACTGACCTGGTCTCTCTCTCTAAGGGTCAGGTACTGACCTGGTCTCTCTCTCTAAGGGTCAGGTACTGACCTGGTCTCTCTAAGGGTCAGGTACTGACCTGGTCTCTCTCTCTACAGGTCAGGTACTGACCTGGTCTCTCTCTCTAAGGGTCAGGTACTGACCTAGCCTCTCTCTCTAAAGGGACAGGTACTGACCTGGTCTCTCTCTCTACGGGTCAGTACCTGACCTGGTCTCTCACTCTACGGGTCAGGTACTGACCTGGTCTCTCTTTACGGGTCAGGTACTGACCTGGTCTCCCTCTCTAAGGGTCAGGTACTGACGTGACCCTCTCTCTAAGGGTCAGGTACTTACCTGGTCTCTCTCTCTAAGGGTCAGGTACTGACCTGGTCTCTCTCTCTAAGGGTCAGGTACTGACCTGGTCTCTCTCTCTAAGGGTCAGGTACTGACCTGGTCTCTCTCTCTAAGGGTCAGGTACTGACCTGGTCTCTCTCTCTAAGGGTCAGGTACTGACCTGGTCTCTCTCTACAGGTCAGGTACTGACCTGGTCTCTCTCTCTAAGGGTCAGGTACTGACCTGGTCTCTCTCTCTCTCTAAGGGTCAGGTACTGACCTGGTCTCTCTCTCTACGGGTCAGGTACTGACCTGGTCTATCTCTCTAAGGGTCAGGTACTGACCTGGTCTCTCTCTCTAAGAGTCAGGTACTGACCTGGTCTCTCTCTCTAAGGGTTCGGTACTGACCTGGTCTCTCTCTCTACGGGTCAGGTACTGACCTGGTCTCTCTCTCTAAGGGTCAGGTACTGACCTGGTCTCTCTCTCTAAGGGTCAGGTACTGACCTGGTCTCTCTCTCTAAGGGTAAGGTACTGACCTGGCCTCTCTCTCTAAGGGTCAGGTACTGACCTGGTCTCTCTCTCTAAAGGTCAGGTACTGACCTGGTCTCTCTCTCTAAGGGTCAGGTACTGACCTGGTCTCTCTCTCTAAGGGTCAGGTACTGACCTGGTCTCTCTAAGGGTCAGGTACTGACCTGGTCTCTCTCTCTACAGGTCAGGTACTGACCTGGTCTCTCTCTCTAAGGGTCAGGTACTTACTTAGCCTCTCTCTCTAAAGGGACAGGTACTGACCTGGTCTCTCTCTCTACGGGTCAGTACCTGACCTGGTCTCTCACTCTACGGGTCAGGTACTGATCTGGTCTCTCTCTACGGGTCAGGTACTGACCTGGTCTCCCTCTCTAAGGGTCAGGTACTTACCTGGTCTCTCTCTCTACGGGTCAGGTACTGACCTGGTCTCTCTCTCTACGGGTCAGGTACTGACCTGGTCTCTCTCTCTAAGGGTCAGGTACTGACCTGGTCTCTCTCTCTAAGGGTCAGGTACTGACCTGGTCTCTCTCTCTAAGGGTCAGGTACTGACCTGGTCTCTCTCTCTAAGGGTCAGGTACTGACCTGGTCTCTCTCTACAGGTCAGGTACTGACCTGGTCTCCCTCTCTAAGGGTCAGGTACTGACCTGGCCTCTCTCTAAGGGTCAGGTACTGACCTGGTCTCTCTCTCTACGGGACAGGTACTGACCTGGTCTCTCTCTCTACGGGACAGGTACTGACCTTGTCTCTCTCTCTAAGGGTCAGGTACTGACCTGGTCTCTCTCTCTCTCTAAGGGACCGATACTGACCTGGTCTCTCTCTCTACGGGACAGGTACTGACCTGGTCTCTCTCTCTAAGGGTCAGGTACTGACCTGGTCTCTCTCTCTAAGGGTCAGGTACTGACCTGGTCTCTCTAAGGGTCAGGTACTGACCTGGTCTCTCTCTCTACAGGTCAGGTACTGACCTGGTCTCTCTCTCTAAGGGTCAGGTACTGACCTAGCCTCTCTCTCTAAAGGGACAGGTACTGACCTGGTCTCTCTCTCTACGGGTCAGTACCTGACCTGGTCTCTCACTCTACGGGTCAGGTACTGACCTGGTCTCTCTCTCTAAGGGTAAGGTACTGACCTGGTCTCTCTCTCTAAGGGTCAGGTACTGACCTGGTCTCTCTCTCTAAGGGTCAGGTACTGACCTGGTCTCTCTCTCTAAGGGTCAGGTACTGACCTGGTCTCTCTCTCTAAGGGTCAGGTACTGACCTGGTCTCTCTCTCTCTCTCTAGGGGACAGATAATGACCTGGTCTCTCTCTCTAAGGGACAGGTAACGACCTGGTCTCTCTCTCTAAAGTCAGGTACTGACCTGGTCTCTCTCTCTAAGGGTCAGGTACTGACCTGGTCTCTCTCTCTAATGGTCAGGTACTGACCTGGTCTCTCTCTCTACGGGACAGGTACTGACCTTGTCTCTCTCTCTAAGGGTCAGGTACTGACCTGGTCTCTCTCTCTCTCTCTAAGGGACAGATACTGACCTGGTCTCTCTCTCTAAGGGACAGGTAACGACCTGGTCTCTCTTTTTACGGGTCAGGTACTGACCTGGTCTCTCTCTCTAAGCGTCAGGTACTGACCTGGTCTCTCTCTCTAATGGTCAGGTACTGACCTGGTCTCTCTCTCTAAGGGTCAGGTACTGACCTTGTCTCTCTCTCTAAGGGTCAGGTACTGACCTGGTCTTTCTCTATCTAAGGGTCAGGTACTGACCTGGTCTCTCTCTCTCTAAGAGTCAGGTACTGACCTGGTCTCTCTCTCTCTAAGGGTCAGGTACTGACCTGGTCTCTCTTTCTAAGGGTCAGGTACTGACCTGGTCTCTCTCTCTAGGGGTCAGGTACTGACCTGGTCTCTCTCTCTCTAAGGGTCAGGTACTGACCTGGTCTCTCTCTCTCTAAGGGTCAGGTACTGACCTGGTCTCTCTTTCTAAAGGTCAGGTACTGACCTGGTCTCTCTCTCTACGGGTCAGGTACTGACCTGGTCTCTCTCCACGGGTCAGGTACTGACCTGGTCTCCCTCTCTAAGGGTCAGGTACTGACCTGACCCTCTCTCTAAGGGTCAGGTACTGACCTGGTCTCTCTCTCTACTGGACAGGTACTGACCTGGTCTCTCTCTCTAAGGTACAGGTACTGACCTGGTCTCTCTCTCTAATGGTCAGGTACTGACCTGGTCTCTCTCTCTAAGGGTCAGGTACTGACCTGGTCTCTCTCTAAGGGTCAGGTACTGACCTGGTCTCTCTCTCTAAGGGTCAGGTACTGACCTGGTCTCTCTCTCTAAGGTTAAGGTACTGACCTGGTCTCTCTCTCTAAGGGTCAGGTACTGACCTGGTCTCTCTCTCTAAGGGTCAGGTACTGACCTGGTCTCTCTCTCTCTAAGGGTCAGGTACTGACCTGGTCTCTCTCTCTCTAAGGGTCAGGTACTGACCTGGTCTCTCTTTCTAAGGGTCAGGTACTGACCTGGTCTCTCTCTCTAAGGGTCAGGTACTGACCTGGTCTCTCTCTCTCTCTAAGGGTCAGGTACTGACCTGGTCTCTCTCTCTACGGGTCAGGTACTGACCTGGTCTCTCTCTCTAAGGGTCAGGTACTGACCTGGTCTCTCTCTCTAAGAGTCAGGTACTGACCTGGTCTCTCTCTCTAAGGGTCAGGTACTGACCTGGTCTCTCTCTCTACGGGTCAGGTACTGACCTGGTCTCTCTCTCTAAGAGTCAGGTACTGACCTGGTGTCTCTCTATAAGGGTCAGGTACTGACCTGGTCTCTCTCTCTCTAAGGGTCAGGTACTGACCTGGTCTCTCTCTCTACGGGTCAGGTACTGACCTGGTCTCTCTCTCTAAGGGTCAGGTACTGACCTGGTCTCTCTTTCTAAGGGTCAGGTACTGACCTGGTCTCTCTCTCTAAGGGTCAGGTACTGACCTGGTCTCTCTCTCTAAGGGTCAGGTACTGACCTGGTCTCTCTCTCTAAGGGTCAGGTACTGACCTGGTCTCTCTCTCTAAGGGTCAGGTACTTACCTGGTCTCTCTTTCTAAGGGTCAGGTACTGACCTGGTCTCTCTCTCTAAGGGTCAGGTACTGACCTGGTCTCTTTCTCTCTAAGGGTCAGGTACTGACCTGGTCTCTCTCTCTAAGGGTCAGGTACTGACCTGGTCTCTCTAAGGGTCAGGTACTGACCTCTTCTCTCTCTAAGGGTCAGGTACTGACCTGGTCTCTCTCTCTCTAAGGGTCAGGTACTGACCTGGTCTCTCTCTCTACGGGTCAGGTACTGACCTGGTGTCTCTCTCTAAGGGTCAGGTACTGACCTGGTCTCTCTCTCTAAGAGTCAGGTACTGACCTGGTCTCTCTCTCTAACGGTCAGGTACTGACCTGGTCTCTCTCTCTAAGGGTCAGGTACTGACCTGGTCTCTCTCTCTAAGGGTCAGGTACTGACCTGGTCTCTCTCTCTAAGGGTCAGGTACTGACCTGGTCTCTCTCTCTAAGGGTCAGGTACTGACCTGGTCTCTATCTCTAAGGGTCAGGTACTGACCTGGTCTCTCTCTCTAAGGGTCAGGTACTGACCTGGTCTCTCTCTCTACGGGTCAGTACCTGACCTGGTCTCTCACTCTACGGGTCAGGTACTGACCTGGTCTCTCTCTACGGGTCAGGTACTGACCTGGTCTCTCTCTCTAAGGGTCAGGTACTGACCTGGTCTCTCTCTCTAAGGGTCAGGTACTGACCTGGTCTCTCTCTCTAAGGGTCAGGTACTGACCTGGTCTCTCTCTCTAAGGGTCAGGTACTGACCTGGTCTCTCTCTCTAAGGGTCAGGTACTGACCTGGTCTCTCTAAGGGTCAGGTACTGACCTGGTCTCTCTCTCTACAGGTCAGGTACTGACCTGGTGTCTCTCTCTACAGGTCAGGTACTGACCTGGTCTCTCTCTCTAAGGGTCAGGTACTGACCTGGTCTCTCTCTCTACGGGTCAGTCCCTGACCTGGTCTCTCACTCTACGGGTCAGGTACTGACCTGGTCTCTCTCTACGGGTCAGGTACTGACCTGGTCTCCCTCTCTAAGGGTCAGGTACTGACCTGGTCTCTCTCTCTAAGAGTCAGGTACTGACCTGGTCTCTCTCTCTAAGGGTCAGGTACTGACCTGGTCTCTCTCTCTAAGAGTCAGGTACTGACCTGGTCTCTCTCTCTAAGGGTCAGGTACTGACCTGGTCTCCCTCTCTCTCTCTAAGGGACAGATACTGACCTGGTCTCTCTCTCTAAGGGACAGGTAACGACCTGGTCTCTCTCTCTACGGGTCAGGTACTGACCTGGTCTCTCTCTCTAAGGGTCAGGTACTGACCTGGTCTCTCTCTCTAATGGTCAGGTACTGACCTGGTCTCTCTCTCTAAGGGTCAGTTACTGACCTTGTCTCTCTCTCTACGGGTCAGGTACTGACCTGGTCTCTCTCTCTCTAAGGGCCAGGTACTGACCTGATCTCTCTCTCTCTAAGGGTCAGGTACTGACCTGGTCTCTCTTTCTAAGGGTCAGGTACTGACCTGGTCTCTCTCTTTAAGGGTCAGGTACTGACCTGGTCTCTCTTTCTAAGGGTCATGTACTGACCTTGTCTCTCTCTCTACGGGTCAGGTACTGACCTGGTCTCTCTCTCTACGGGTCAGGTACTGACCTGGTCTCTCTCTCTATGGGTCAGGTACTGACCTGGTCTCTCTCTCTAAGGGTCAGGTACTGACCTGGTCTCTCTCTCTAAGGGTCTGGTACTGACCTGTTCTCTCTCTCCACAGGTTAGTAACTGACGTGATCTCTCACTCTACGGGTCAGGTACTGACCTGGTCTCTCTCTCTAAGGGTCAGGTACTGACCTGGTCTCTCTCTCTAAGGGTCAGGTACTGACCTGGTCTCTCTCTCTAAGAGTCAGGTACTGACCTGGTCTCTCTCTCTAAGGGTCAGGTACTGACCTGGTCTCTCTCTCTCTAAGGGTCAGGTACTGACCTGGTCTCTCTCTCTCTAAGGGTCAGGTACTGACCTGGTCTATCTTTCTAAGGGTCAGGTACTGACCTGGTCTCTCTCTCTAAGGGTCAGGTACTGACCTGGTCTCTCTCTCTCTAAGGGTCAGGTACTGACCTGGTCTCTCTCTCTACGGGTCAGGTACTGACCTGGTCTCTCTCTCTACGGGTCAGGTACTGACCTGGTCTCTCTCTCTAAGGGTCAGGTACTGACCTGGTCTCTCTCTCTAAGGGTCTGGTACTGACCTGTTCTCTCTCTCCACAGGTTAGTAACTGACGTGATCTCTCACTCCACGGGTCAGGTACTGACCTGGTCTCTCTCTCTAAGGGTCAGGTACTGACCTGGTCTCTCTCTCTAAGGGTCAGGTACTGACCTGGTCTCTCTCTCTAAGAGTCAGGTACTGACCTGGTCTCTCTCTCTAAGGGTCAGGTACTGACCTGGTCTCTCTCTCTCTAAGGGTCAGGTACTGACCTGGTCTCTCTCTCTCTAAGGGTCAGGTACTGACCTGGTCTCTCTTTCTAAGGGTCAGGTACTGACCTGGTCTCTCTCTCTAAGGGTCAGGTACTGACCTTGTCTCTCTCTCTCTAAGGGTCAGGTACTGACCTGGTCTCTCTCTCTAAGGGTCAGGTACTGACATGGTCTCTCTCTCTAAGGGTCAGGTACTGACCTGGTCTCTGTCTCTAAGGGTCAGGTACTGACCTGGTCTCTCTCTCTAAGGGTCAGGTACTGACCTGGTCTCTCTCTCTAAGGGTCAGGTACTGACCTGGTCTCTCTCTCTAAGGGTCAGGTACTGACCTGGTCTCTATCTCTAAGGGTCAGGTACTGACCTGGTCTCTCTCTCTAAGGGTCAGGTACTGACCTGGTCTCTCTCTCTACGGGTCAGTACCTGACCTGGTCTCTCTCTCTACGGGTCAGGTACTGACCTGGTCTCTCTCTCTAAGGGTCAGGTACTGACCTGGTCTCTCTCTCTAAGGGTCTGGTACTGACCTGTTCTCTCTCTCCACAGGTTAGTAACTGACGTGATCTCTCACTCTACGGGTCAGGTACTGACCTGGTCTCTCTCTCTAAGGGTCAAGTACTGACCTGGTCTCTCTCTCTAAGGGTCAGGTACTGACCTGGTGTCTCTCTCTAAGAGTCAGGTACTGACCTGGTCTCTCTCTCTAAGGGTCAGGTACTGACCTGGTCTCTCTCTCTCTAAGGGTCAGGTACTGACCTGGTCTCTCTCTCTCTAAGGGTCAGGTACTGACCTGGTCTCTCTTTCTAAGGGTCAGGTACTGACCTGGTCTCTCTCTCTAAGGGTCAGGTACTGACCTGGTCTCTCTCTCTCTAAGGGTCAGGTACTGACCTGGTCTCTCTCTCTAATGGTCAGGTACTGACCTGGTCTCTCTCTCTAAGGGTCAGGTACTGACCTGGTCTCTCTCTCTAAGGGTCAGGTACTGACCTGGTCTCTCTCTCTCTAAGGGTCAGGTACTGACCTGGTCTCTCTCTCTAAGGGTCAGGTACTGACCTGGTCTCTCTAAGGGTCAGGTACTGACCTGGTCTCTCTAAGGGTCAGGTACTGACCTGGTCTCTCTCTCTAAGGGTCAGGTACTGACCTGGTCTCTCTCTCTAAGAGTCAGGTACTGACCTGGTCTCTCTCTCTAAGGGTCAGGTACTGACATGGTCTCTCTCTCTAAGGGTCAGGTACTGACCTGGTCTCTGTCTCTAAGGGTCAGGTACTGACCTGGTCTCTCTCTCTAAGGGTCAGGTACTGACCTGGTCTCTCTCTCTAAGGGTCAGGTACTGACCTGGTCTCTCTCTCTAAGGGTCAGGTACTGACCTGGTCTCTATCTCTAAGGGTCAGGTACTGACCTGGTCTCTCTCTCTAAGGGTCAGGTACTGACCTGGTCTCTCTCTCTACGGGTCAGTACCTGACCTGGTCTCTCACTCTACGGGTCAGGTACTGACCTGGTCTCTCACTCTACGGGTCAGGTACTGACCTGGTCTCTCTCTACGGGTCAGGTACTGACCTGGTCTCCCTCTCTAATGGTCAGGTACTGACGTGACCCTCTCTCTAAGGGTCAGGTACTTACCTGGTCTCTCTCTCTAAGGGTCAGGTACTGACCTGGTCTCTCTCTCTAAGGGTCAGGTACTGACCTGGTCTCTCTCTCTAAGGGTCAGGTACTGACCTGGTCTCTCTAAGGGTCAGGTACTGACCTGGTCTCTCTCTCTACGGGTCAGTACCTGACCTGGTCTCTCACTCTACGTGTCAGGTACTGACCTGGTCTCTCTCTACGGGTCAGGTACTGACCTGGTCTCCCTCTCTAATGGTCAGGTACTGACGTGACCCTCTCTCTAAGGGTCAGGTACTTACCTGGTCTCTCTCTCTAAGGGTCAGGTACTGACCTGGTCTCTCTCTCTAAGGGTCAGGTACTGACCTGGTCTCTCTCTCTAAGGGTCAGGTACTGACCTGGTCTCTCTAAGGGTCAGGTACTGACCTGGTCTCTCTCTCTACAGGTCAGGTACTGACCTGGTCTCTCTCTCTAAGGGTCAGGTACTCACCTGGTCTCTCTCTCTAAAGGGACAGGTACTGACCTGGTCTCTCTCTCTAAGGGTCAGTACCTGACCTAGTCTCTAACTCTATGGGTCAGGTACTGACCTGGTCTCTCTCTACGGGTCAGGTACTGACCTGGTCTCCCTCTCTAAGGGTCAGGTACTGACCTGGTCTCTCTCTCTAAGGGTCAGGTACTGACCTGGTCTCTCTCTCTAAGGGTCAGGTACTGACCTGGTCTCTCTCTCTAAGAGTCAGGTACTGACCTGGTCTCTCTCTCTAAGGGTCAGGTACTGACCTGGTCTCTCTCTCTACGGGACAGGTACTGACCTGGTCTCTCTCTCTACGGGACAGGTACTGACCTTGTCTCTCTCTCTAAGGGTCAGGTACTGACCTGGTCTCTCTCTCTCTAAGGGACAGATACTGACCTGGTCTCTCTCTCTAAGGGACAGGTAACGACCTGGTCTCTCTCTCTACAGGTCAGGTACTGACCTGGTCTCTCTCTCTAAGGGTCAGGTACTGACCTGGTCTCTCTCTCTAATGGTCAGGTACTGACCTGGTCTCTCTCTCTAAGGGTCAGGTACTGACCTTGTCTCTCTCTCTACGGGTCAGGTACTGACCTGGTCTCTCTCTCTCTAAGGGTCAGGTACTGACCTGATCTCTCTCTCTCTAAGGGTCAGGTACTGACCTGGTCTCTCTTTCTAAGGGTCAGGTACTGACCTGGTCTCTCTCTCTAAGGGTCAGGTACTGACCTGGTCTCTCTCTCTACGGGACAGGTACTGACCTGGTCTCTCTCTCTAAGGGTCAGGTACTGACCTGGTCTCTCTCTCTCTCTCTCGAAGGGACAGATACTGTACTGGTCTCTCTCTCTAAGGGACAGGTAACGACCTGGTCTCTCTCTCTAAAGTCAGGTACTGACCTGGTCTCTCACTCTACGGGTCAGGTACTGACCTGGTCTCTCTCTACGGGTCAGGTACTGACCTGGTCTCCCTCTCTAATGGTCAGGTACTGACGTGACCCTCTCTCTAAGGGTCAGGTACTTACCTGGTCTCTCTCTCTAAGGGTCAGGTACTGACCTGGTCTCTCTCTCTAAGGGTCAGGTACTGACCTGGTCTCTCTCTCTAAGGGTCAGGTACTGACCTGGTCTCTCTAAGGGTCAGGTACTGACCTGGTCTCTCTCTCTACGGGTCAGTACCTGACCTGGTCTCTCACTCTACGGGTCAGGTACTGACCTGGTCTCTCTCTACGGGTCAGGTACTGACCTGGTCTCCCTCTCTAATGGTCAGGTACTGACGTGACCCTCTCTCTAAGGGTCAGGTACTTACCTGGTCTCTCTCTCTAAGGGTCAGGTACTGACCTGGTCTCTCTCTCTAAGGGTCAGGTACTGACCTGGTCTCTCTCTCTAAGGGTCAGGTACTGACCTGGTCTCTCTAAGGGTCAGGTACTGACCTGGTCTCTCTCTCTACAGGTCAGGTACTGACCTGGTCTCTCTCTCTAAGGGTCAGGTACTCACCTGGTCTCTCTCTCTAAAGGGACAGGTACTGACCTGGTCTCTCTCTCTAAGGGTCAGTACCTGACCTAGTCTCTAACTCTATGGGTCAGGTACTGACCTGGTCTCTCTCTACGGGTCAGGTACTGACCTGGTCTCCCTCTCTAAGGGTCAGGTACTGACCTGGTCTCTCTCTCTAAGGGTCAGGTACTGACCTGGTCTCTCTCTCTAAGGGTCAGGTACTGACCTGGTCTCTCTCTCTAAGAGTCAGGTACTGACCTGGTCTCTCTCTCTAAGGGTCAGGTACTGACCTGGTCTCTCTCTCTACGGGACAGGTACTGACCTGGTCTCTCTCTCTACGGGACAGGTACTGACCTTGTCTCTCTCTCTAAGGGTCAGGTACTGACCTGGTCTCTCTCTCTCTAAGGGACAGATACTGACCTGGTCTCTCTCTCTAAGGGACAGGTAACGACCTGGTCTCTCTCTCTACGGGTCAGGTACTGACCTGGTCTCTCTCTCTAAGGGTCAGGTACTGACCTGGTCTCTCTCTCTAATGGTCAGGTACTGACCTGGTCTCTCTCTCTAAGGGTCAGGTACTGACCTTGTCTCTCTCTCTACGGGTCAGGTACTGACCTGGTCTCTCTCTCTCTAAGGGTCAGGTACTGACCTGATCTCTCTCTCTCTAAGGGTCAGGTACTGACCTGGTCTCTCTTTCTAAGGGTCAGGTACTGACCTGGTCTCTCTCTCTAAGGGTCAGGTACTGACCTGGTCTCTCTCTCTACGGGACAGGTACTGACCTGGTCTCTCTCTCTAAGGGTCAGGTACTGACCTGGTCTCTCTCTCTCTCTCTCGAAGGGACAGATACTGTACTGGTCTCTCTCTCTAAGGGACAGGTAACGACCTGGTCTCTCTCTCTAAAGTCAGGTACTGACCTGGTCTCTCTCTCTAAGGGTCAGGTACTGACCTGGTCTCTCTCTCTAATGGTCAGGTACTGACCTGGTCTCTCTCTCTACGGGTCAGGTACTGACCTGGTCTCTCTCTCTAAGGGTCAGGTACTGACCTGGTCTCTCTCTCTAAGGGTCTGGTACTGACCTGTTCTCTCTCTCCACAGGTCAGTAACTGACCTGGTCTCTCACTCTACGGGTCAGGTACTGACCTGGTCTCTCTCTCTAAGGGTCAGGTACTGACCTGGTCTCTCTCTCTAAGGGTCAGGTACTGACCTGGTCTCTCTCTCTAAGGGTCAGGTACTGACCTGGTCTCTCTCTCTAAGGGTCAGGTACTGACCTGGTCTCTCTCTCTCTAAGGGTCAGGTACTGACCTGGTCTCTCTCTCTCTAAGGGTCAGGTACTGACCTGGTCTCTCTTTCTAAGGGTCAGGTACTGACCTGGTCTCTCTCTCTAAGGGTCAGGTACTGACCTGGTCTCTCTCTCTCTAAGGGTCAGGTACTGACCTGGTCTCTCTCTCTAAGGGTCAGGTACTGACCTGGTCTCTCTCTCTAAGGGTCAGGTACTGACCTCGTCTCTCTCTAAGGGTCGGGTACTGACCTGGTCTCTCTCTCTAAGGGTCAGGTACTGACCTGGTCTCTCTCTCTACGGGTCAGGTACTGACCTGGTCTCTCTCTCTACGGGTCAGGTACTGACCTGGTCTCTCTCTCTACGGGTCAGGTACTGACCTGGTCTCTCTCTCTAAGAGTCAGGTACTGACCTGGTCTCTCTCTCTAAGAGTCAGGTACTGACCTGGTCTCTCTCTCTAAGGGTCAGGTACTGACCTGGTCTCTCTCTCTAAGGGTCAGGTACTGACCTGGTCTCTCTCTCTAAGGGTCAGGTACTGACCTGGTCTCTCTCTCTAAGGATCAGGTACTGACCTGGTCTCTCTCTCTAAGGGTCAGGTACTGACCTGGTCTCTCTCTCTAAGGGTCAGGTACTGACCTGGTCTCTATCTCTAAGGGTCAGGTACTGACCTGGTCTCTCTCTCTAAGGGTCAGGTACTGACCTGGTCTCTCTCTCTACGGGTCAGTACCTGACCTGGTCTCTCACTCTACGGTTCAGGTACTGACCTGGTCTCTCACTCTACGGGTCAGGTACTGACCTGGTCTCTCTCTATGGGTCAGGTACTGACCTGGTCGGTCAGGTACTGACCTGGTCTCTCTCTCTACGGGACAGGTACTGACCTGGTCTCTCTCTCTACGGGACAGGTACTGAACTTGTCTCTCTCTCTAAGGGTCAGGTACTGACCTTGTCTCTCTCTCTCTCTCTTTAAGGGACAGATACTGTACTGGTCTCTCTCTCTAAGGGACAGGTAACGACCTGGTCTCTCTCTCTACGGGTCAGGTACTGACCTGGCCTCTCTCTCTAAAGGGACAGGTACTGACCTGGTCTCTCTCTCTACGGGTCAGTACCTGACCTGGTCTCTCACTCTACGGGTCAGGTACTGACCTGGTATCTCTCTACGGGTCAGGTACTGACCTGGTCTCCCTCTCTAAGGGTCAGGTACTGACGTGACCCTCTCTCTAAGGGTCAGGTACTTACCTGGTCTCTCTCTCACGGGAAAGGTACTGACCTGGTCTCTCTCTCTACGGGACAGGTACTGACCTTGTCTCTCTCTCTAAGGGTCAGGTACTGACCTGGTCTCTCTCTCTCTCTCTCTAAGGGACAGATACTGTACTGGTCTCTCTCTCTAAGGGACAGGTAACGACCTGGTCTCTCTCTCTAAGGGTCAGGTACTGACCTGGCCTCTCTCTCTAAAGGGACAGGTACTGACCTGGTCTCTCTCTCTACGGGTCAGTACCTGGCCTGGTCTCTCACTCTACGGGTCAGGTACTGACCTGGTCTCCCTCTCTAAGGGTCAGGTACTGACGTGACCCTCTCTCTAAGGGTCAGGTACTTACCTGGTCTCTCTCTCTAAGGGTCAGGTACTGACCTGGTCTCTCTCTCTAAGGGTCAGGTACTGACCTGGTCTCTCTCTCTAAGGGTCAGGTACTGACCTGGTCTCTCTCTCTAAGAGTCAGGTACTGACCTGGTCTCTCTCTCTAAGGGTCAGGTACTGACCTGGTCTCTCTCTCTAAGGGTCAGGTACTGACTTGGTCTCTCTCTCTAAGGGTCAGGTACTGACCTGGTCTCTCTCTCTAAGGGTCAGGTACTGACTTGGTCTCTCTCTCTAAGGGTCAGGTACTGACCTGGTCTCTCTCTCTAAGGGTCAGGTACTGACCTGGCCTCTCTCTCTAAAGGGACAGGTACTGACCTGGTCTCTCTCTCTAAGGGTCAGGTACTGACCTGGCCTCTCTCTCTAAAGGGACAGGTACTGACCTGGGTTCTCTCTCTACGGGTCAGGTACTGACCTGGTCTCTCTCTCTAAGGGTCAGGTACTGACCTGGTCTCTCTCTCTAAGGGTCAGGTACTGACCTGGTCTCTCTCTCTAAGGGTCAGGTACTGACCTGGTCTCTCTCTCTAAGGGTCAGGTACTGACCTGGTCTCTCTTTCTAAGGGTCAGGTACTGACCTGGTCTCTCTCTCTAAGGGTCAGGTACTGACCTGGTCTCTCTCTCTAAGGGTCAGGTACTGACCTGGTCTCTCTAAGGGTCAGGTACTGACCTTGTCTCTCTCTCTACAGGTCAGGTACTGACCTGGTCTCTCTCTCTAAGGGTCAGGTACTGACCTGGCCTCTCTCTCTAAAGGGACAGGTACTGACCTGGTCTCTCTCTCTACGGGTCAGGTACTGACCTGGTCTCTCTCTACGGGTCAGGTACTGACCTGGTCTCCCTCTCTAAGGGTCAGGTACTGACGTGACCCTCTCTCTAAGGGTCAGGTACTTACCTGGTCTCTCTCTCTAAGGGTCAGGTACTGACCTGGTCTCTCTCTCTAAGGGTCAGGTACTGACCTGGTCTCTCTCTCTAAGGGTCAGGTACTGACCTGGTCTCTCTCTCTAAGGGTCAGATACTGACCTGGTCTCTCTCTCTAAGGGTCAGGTACTGACCTGGTCTCTCTCTACAGGTCAGGTACTGACCTGGTCTCCCTCTCTAAGGGTCAGGTACTGACCTGACCCTCTTTCTAAGGGTCAGGTACTGACCTGGTCTCTCTCTCTACGGGACAGGTACTGACCTGGTCTCTCTCTCTACGGGACAGGTACTGACCTTGTCTCTCTCTCTGGGGGTCAGGTACTGACCTTGTCTCTCTCTCTCTCTCTCTAAGGGACAGATACTGTACTGGTCTCTCTCTCTAAGGGACAGGTAACGACCTGGTCTCTCTCTCTACGGGTCAGGTACTGACCTGGCCTCTCTCTCTAAAGGGACAGGTACTGACCTGGTCTCTCTCTCTACGGGTCAGTACCTGACCTGGTCTCTCACTCTACGGGTCAGGTACTGACCTGGTCTCTCTCTACGGGTCAGGTACTGACCTGGTCTCCCTCTCTAAGGGTCAGGTACTGACGTGACCCTCTCTCTAAGGGTCAGGTACTTACCTGGTCTCTCTCTCTACGGGACAGGTACTGACCTGGTCTCTCTCTCTACGGGACAGGTACTGACCTTGTCTCTCTCTCTAAGGGTCAGGTACTGACCTGGTCTCTCTATCTCTCTCTCTAAGGGACAGATACTGTACTGGTCTCTCTCTCTAAGGGACAGGTAACGACCTGGTCTCTCTCTCTAAGGGTCAGGTACTGACCTGGCCTCTCTCTCTAAAGGGACAGGTACTGACCTGGTCTCTCTCTCTACGGGTCAGTACCTGGCCTGGTCTCTCACTCTACGGGTCAGGTACTGACCTGGTCTCCCTCTCTAAGGGTCAGGTACTGACGTGACCCTCTCTCTAAGGGTCAGGTACTTACCTGGTCTCTCTCTCTAAGGGTCAGGTACTGACCTGGTCTCTCTCTCTAAGGGTCAGGTACTGACCTGGTCTCTCTCTCTAAGGGTCAGGTACTGACCTGGTCTCTCTCTCTAAGGGTCAGGTACTGACCTGGTCTCTCTCTACAGGTCAGGTACTGACCTGGTCTCCCTCTCTAAGGGTCAGGTACTGACCTGACCCTCTCTCTAAGGGTCAGGTACTGACCTGGTCTCTCTCTCTACGGGACAGGTACTGACCTGGTCTCTCTCTCTACGGGACAGGTACTGACCTTGTCTCTCTCTCTAAGGGTCAGGTACTGACCTGGCCTCTCTCTCTAAAGGGACAGGTACTGACCTGGTCTCTCTCTCTAAGGGTCAGGTACTGACCTGGCCTCTCTCTCTAAAGGGACAGGTACTGACCTGGTCTCTCTCTCTACGGGTCAGGTACTGACCTGGTCTCTCTCTACGGGTCAGGTACTGACCTGGTCTCTCTCTCTCTCTCTCTCTAAGGGACAGATACTGTACTGTTCTCTCTCTCTAAGGGACAGGTAACGACCTGGTCTCTCTCTCTACGGGTCAGGTACTGACCTGGTCTCTCTCTCTAAGGGTCAGGTACTGACCTGGTCTCTCTCTCTAATGGTCAGGTACTGACCTGGTCTCTCTCTCTAAGGGTCAGGTACTGACCTTGTCTCTCTCTCTACGGGTCAGGTACTGACCTGGTCTCTCTCTCTAAGGGTCAGGTACTGACCTGGTCTCTCTCTCTCTAAGGGTCAGGTACTGACCTGGTCTCTCTCTCTCTAAGGGTCAGGTACTGACCTGGTCTCTCTTTCTAAGGGTCAGGTACTGACCTGGTCTCTCTCTCTAAGGGTCAGGTACTGACATGGTTTCTCTCTCTCTAAGGGTTAGGTACTGACCTGGTCTCTCTCTCTAAGGGTCAGGTACTGACCTGGTCTCTCTCTCTCTAAGGGTCAGGTACTGACCTGGTCTCTCTCTCTCTAAGGGTCAGGTACTGACCTGGTCTCTCTCTCTCTAAGGGTCAGGTACTGACCTGGTCTCTCTCTCTCTAAGGGTCAGGTACTGACCTGGTCTCTCTCTCTAAGAGTCAGGTACTGACCTGGTCTCTCTCTCTAAGGGTCAGGTACTGACCTGGTCTCTCTCTCTAAGGGTCAGGTACTGACCTGGTCTCTCTAAGGGTCAGGTACTGACCTGGTCTCTCTCTCTACAGGTCAGATACTGACCTGGTCTCTCTCTCTAAGGGTCAGGTACTGACCTGGTCTCTCTCTCTAAAGGGACAGGTACTGACCTGGTCTCTCTCTCTACGGGTCAGTACCTGACCTGGTCTCTCTCTACGGGTCAGGTACTGACCTGGTCTCCCTCTCTAAGGGTCAGGTACTGACCTGACCCTCTCTCTAAGGGTCAGGTACTGACCTGGTCTCTCTCTCTACGGGACAGGTACTGACCTGGTCTCTCTCTCTACGGGACAGGTACTGACCTTGTCTCTCTCTCTAAGGGTCAGGTACTGACCTGGCCTCTCTCTCTAAAGGGACAGGTACTGACCTGGTCTCTCTCTCTAAGGGTCAGGTACTGACCTGGCCTCTCTCTCTAAAGGGACAGGTACTGACCTGGTCTCTCTCTCTACGGGTCAGGTACTGACCTGGTCTCTCTCTACGGGTCAGGTACTGACCTGGTCTCTCTCTCTCTCTCTCTCTAAGGGACAGATACTGTACTGTTCTCTCTCTCTAAGGGACAGGTAACGACCTGGTCTCTCTCTCTACGGGTCAGGTACTGACCTGGTCTCTCTCTCTAAGGGTCAGGTACTGACCTGGTCTCTCTCTCTAATGGTCAGGTACTGACCTGGTCTCTCTCTCTAAGGGTCAGGTACTGACCTTGTCTCTCTCTCTACGGGTCAGGTACTGACCTGGTCTCTCTCTCTAAGGGTCAGGTACTGACCTGGTCTCTCTCTCTCTAAGGGTCAGGTACTGACCTGGTCTCTCTCTCTCTAAGGGTCAGGTACTGACCTGGTCTCTCTCTCTAAGGGTCAGGTACTGACCTGGTCTCTCTCTCTAAGGGTCAGGTACTGACCTGGGCTCTCTCTCTAAGGGTCAGGTACTGACCTGGTCTCTCTCTCTAAGAGTCAGGTACTGACCTGGTCTCTCTCTCTAAGAGTCAGGTACTGACCTGGTCTCTCTCTCTAAGGGTCAGGTACTGACCTGGTCTCTCTCTCTGAGGGTCAGGTACTGACCTGGTCTCTCTAAGGGTCAGGTACTGACCTGGTCTCCCTCTCTACAGGTCAGATACTGACCTGGTCTCTCTCTCTAAGGGTCAGGTACTGACCTGGTCTCTCTCTCTAAAGGGACAGGTACTGACCTGGTCTCTCTCTCTAAGGGTCAGTACCTGACCTGGTCTCTCACTCTACGGGTCAGGTACTGACCTGGTCTCTCTCTACGGGTCAGGTACTGACCTGGTCTCTCTCTCTAAGGGTCAGGTACTGACCTGACCCTCTCTCTAAGGGTCAGGTACTGACCTGGTCTCTCTCTCTACGGGACAGGTACTGACCTGGTCTCTCTCTCTACGGGACAGGTACTGACCTTGTCTCTCTCTCTAAGGGTCAGGTACTGACCTGGCCTCTCTCTCTAAAGGGACAGGTACTGACCTGGTCTCTCTCTCTAAGGGTCAGGTACTGACCTGGCCTCTCTCTCTAAAGGGACAGGTACTGACCTGGTCTCTCTCTCTACGGGTCAGGTACTGACCTGGTCTCTCTCTACGGGTCAGGTACTGAACTGGTCTCTCTCTCTCTCTCTCTCTAAGGGACAGATACTGTACTGTTCTCTCTCTCTAAGGGACAGGTAACGACCTGGTCTCTCTCTCTACGGGTCAGGTACTGACCTGGTCTCTCTCTCTAAGGGTCAGGTACTGACCTGGTCTCTCTCTCTAATGGTCAGGTACTGACCTGGTCTCTCTCTCTAAGGGTCAGGTACTGACCTTGTCTCTCTCTCTACGGGTCAGGTACTGACCTGGTCTCTCTCTCTAAGGGTCAGGTACTGACCTGGTCTCTCTCTCTCTAAGGGTCAGGTACTGACCTGGTCTCTCTCTCTCTAAGGGTCAGGTACTGACCTGGTCTCTCTTTCTAAGGGTCAGGTACTGACCTGGTCTCTCTCTCTAAGGGTCAGGTACTGACCTGGTCTCTCTTTCTAAGGGTCAGGTACTGACCTGGTCTCTCTCTCTAAGGGTCAGGTACTGACCTGGTCTCTCTCTCTGAGGGTCAGGTACTGACCTGGTCTCTCTAAGGGTCAGGTACTGACCTGGTCTCCCTCTCTACAGGTCAGATACTGACCTGGTCTCTCTCTCTAAGGGTCAGGTACTGACCTGGTCTCTCTCTCTAAAGGGACAGGTACTGACCTGGTCTCTCTCTCTAAGGGTCAGTACCTGACCTGGTCTCTCACTCTACGGGTCAGGTACTGACCTGGTCTCTCTCTACGGGTCAGGTACTGACCTGGTCTCTCTCTCTAAGGGTCAGGTACTGACCTGACCCTCTCTCTAAGGGTCAGGTACTGACCTGGTCTCTCTCTCTACGGGACAGGTACTGACCTGGTCTCTCTCTCTACGGGACAGGTACTGACCTTGTCTCTCTCTCTAAGGGTCAGGTACTGACCTGGCCTCTCTCTCTAAAGGGACAGGTACTGACCTGGTCTCTCTCTCTAAGGGTCAGGTACTGACCTGGCCTCTCTCTCTAAAGGGACAGGTACTGACCTGGTCTCTCTCTCTACGGGTCAGGTACTGACCTGGTCTCTCTCTACGGGTCAGGTACTGAACTGGTCTCTCTCTCTCTCTCTCTCTAAGGGACAGATACTGTACTGTTCTCTCTCTCTAGGGGACAGGTAACGACCTGGTCTCTCTCTCTACGGGTCAGGTACTGACCTGGTCTCTCTCTCTAAGGGTCAGGTACTGACCTGGTCTCTCTCTCTAATGGTCAGGTACTGACCTGGTCTCTCTCTCTAAGGGTCAGGTACTGACCTTGTCTCTCTCTCTACGGGTCAGGTACTGACCTGGTCTCTCTCTCTAAGGGTCAGGTACTGACCTGGTCTCTCTCTCTCTAAGGGTCAGGTACTGACCTGGTCTCTCTCTCTCTAAGGGTCAGGTACTGACCTGGTCTCTCTTTCTAAGGGTCAGGTACTGACCTGGTCTCTCTCTCTAAGGGTCAGGTACTGACATGGTCTCTCTCTCTCTAAGGGTCAGGTACTGACCTGGTCTCTCTCTCTAAGGGTCAGGTACTGACCTGGTCTCTCTCTCTCTAAGGGTCAGGTACTGACCTGGTCTCTCTCTCTCTAAGGGTCAGGTACTGACCTGGTCTCTCTCTCTAAGAGTCAGGTACTGACCTGGTCTCTCTCTCTAAGAGTCAGGTACTGACCTGGTCTCTCTCTCTAAGGGTCAGGTACTGACCTGGTCTCTCTCTCTGAGGGTCAGGTACTGACCTGGTCTCTCTAAGGGTCAGGTACTGACCTGGTCTCCCTCTCTACAGGTCAGATACTGACCTGGTCTCTCTCTCTAAGGGTCAGGTACTGACCTGGTCTCTCTCTCTAAAGGGACAGGTACTGACCTGGTCTCTCTCTCTACGGGTCAGTACCTGACCTGGTCTCTCACTCTACGGGTCAGGTACTGACCTGGTCTCTCTCTACGGGTCAGGTACTGACCTGGTCTCCCTCTCTAAGGGTCAGGTACTGACCTGACCCTCTCTCTAAGGGTCAGGTACTGACCTGGTCTCTCTCTCTACGGGACAGGTACTGACCTGGTCTCTCTCTCTACGGGACAGGTACTGACCTTGTCTCTCTCTCTAAGGGTCAGGTACTGACCTGGCCTGTCTCTCTAAAGGGACAGGTACTGACCTGGTCTCTCTCTCTAAGGGTCAGGTACTGACCTGGCCTCTCTCTCTAAAGGGACAGGTACTGACCTGGTCTCTCTCTCTACGGGTCAGGTACTGACCTGGTCTCTCTCTACGGGTCAGGTACTGAACTGGTCTCTCTCTCTCTCTCTCTCTAAGGGACAGATACTGTACTGTTCTCTCTCTCTAAGGGACAGGTAACGACCTGGTCTCTCTCTCTACGGGTCAGGTACTGACCTGGTCTCTCTCTCTAAGGGTCAGGTACTGACCAGGTCTCTCTCTCTAATGGTCAGGTACTGAACTGGTCTCTCTCTCTAAGGGTCAGGTACTGACCTTGTCTCTCTCTCTACGGGTCAGGTACTGACCTGGTCTCTCTCTCTAAGGGTCAGGTACTGACCTGGTCTCTCTCTCTCTAAGGGTCAGGTACTGACCTGGTCTCTCTCTCTCTAAGGGTCAGGTACTGACCTAGTCTCTCTTTCTAAGGGTCAGGTACTGACCTGGTCTCTCTCTCTAAGGGTCAGGTACTGACATGGTCTCTCTCTCTCTAAGGGTCAGGTACTGACCTGGTCTCTCTCTCTAAGGGTCAGGTACTGACCTGGTCTCTCTCTCTCTAAGGGTCAGGTACTGACCTGGTCTCTCTCTCTCTAAGGGTCAGGTACTGACCTGGTCTCTCTCTCTAAGGGTCAGGTACTGACCTGGTCTCTCTCTCTAAGGGTCAGGTACTGACCTGGGCTCTCTCTCTAAGGGTCAGGTACTGACCTGGTCTCTCTCTCTAAGAGTCAGGTACTGACCTGGTCTCTCTCTCTAAGAGTCAGGTACTGACCTGGTCTCTCTCTCTAAGGGTCAGGTACTGACCTGGTCTCTCTCTCTAAGGGTCAGGTACTGACCTGGTCTCTCTAAGGGTCAGGTACTGACCTGGTCTCTCTCTCTACAGGTCAGATACTGACCTGGTCTCTCTCTCTAAGGGTCAGGTACTGACCTGGTCTCTCTCTCTAAAGGGACAGGTACTGACCTGGTCTCTCTCTCTACGGGTCAGTACCTGACCTGGTCTCTCACTCTACGGGTCAGGTACTGACCTGGTCTCTCTCTACGGGTCAGGTACTGACCTGGTCTCCCTCTCTAAGAGTCAGGTACTGACGTGACCCTCTCTCTAAGGGTCAGGTACTTACCTGGTCTCTCTCTCTAAGGGTCAGGTACTGACCTGGTCTCTCTCTCTAAGGGTCAGGTACTGACCTGGTCTCTCTCTACGGGTCAGGTACTGACCTGGTCTCCCTCTCTAAGGTTCAGGTACTGACCTGACCCTCTCTCTAAGGGTCAGGTACTGACCTGGTCTCTCTCTCTACGGGACAGGTACCGACCTGGTCTCTCTTTCTAAGGGTCAGGTACTGACCTGGTCTCTCTCTCTAAGGGTCAGGTACTGACCTGGTCTCTCTCTCTCTAAGGGTCAGGTACTGACCTGGTCTCTCTCTCTCTCTAAGGGTCAGGTACTGACCTGGTCTCTCTTTCTAAAGGTCAGGTACTGACCTGGTCTCTCTCTCTAAGGGTCAGGAACTGACCTGGTCTCTCTCTACGGGTCAGGTACTGACCTGGTCTCCCTCTCTAAGGGTCAGGTACTGACCTGGTCTCTCTCTCTCTAAGGGTCAGGTACTGACCTGGTCTCTCTCTCTAAGGGTCAGTTACTGACCTGGTCTCTCTCTCTCTAAGGGTCAGGTACTGACCTGGTCTCTCTCTCTAAGGGTCAGGTACTGACCTGGGCTCTCTCTCTAAGAGTCAGGTACTGACCTGGTCTCTCTCTCTAAGGGTCAGGTACTGACCTGGTCTCTCTCTCTAAGGGTCAGGTACTGACCTGGTCTCTCTCTCTAAGGGTCAGGTACTGACCTGGTCTCTCTCTCTACAGGTCAGATACTGACCTGGTCTCTCTCTCTAAGGGTCAGGTACTGACCTGGTCTCTCTCTCTAAAGGGACAGGTACTGACCTGGTCTCTCTCTCTACGGGTCAGTACCTGACCTGGTCTCTCACTCTACGGGTCAGGTACTGACCTGGTCTCTCTCTACGGGTCAGGTACTGACCTGGTCTCCCTCTCTAAGAGTCAGGTACTGACGTGACCCTCTCTCTAAGGGTCAGGCACTTACCTGGTCTCTCTCTCTAATGGTCAGGTACTGACCTGGTCTCTCTCTCTAAGGGTCAGGTACTTACCTGGTCTCTCTCTCTAAGGGTCAGGTACTGACCTGGTCTCTCTCTCTAAGGGTCAGGTACTGACCTGGTCTCTCTCTACGGGTCAGGTACTGACCTGGTCTCCCTCTCTAAGGGTCAGGTACTGACCTGACCCTCTCTCTAAGGGTCAGGTACTGACCTGGTCTCTCTCTCTGCGGGACAGGTACTGACCTGGTCTCTCTCTCTACGGGACAGGTACTGACCTTGTCTCTCTCTCTAAGGGTCAGGTACTGACCTGGTCTCTCTCTCTCTCTAGGGGACAGATACTGACCTGGTCTCTCTCTCTAAGGGACAGGTAACGACCTGGTCTCTCTCTCCAAAGTCAGGTACTGACCTGGTCTCTCTCTCTAAGGGTCAGGTACTGACCTGGTCTCTCTCTCTAATGGTCAGGTACTGACCTGGTCTCTCTCTCTAAGGGTCAGGTACTGACCTGGTCTCTCTCTCTAAGGGTCAGGTACTGACCTGGTCTCTCTCTCTAAGGGTCAGGTACTGACCTGGTCTCTCTCTCTAAGGGTCAGGTACTGACCTGGTCTCTCTCTACAGGTCAGGTACTGACCTGGTCTCTCTCTCTACGGGACAGGTACTGACCTGGTCTCTCTCTCTACGGGACAGGTACTGACCTTGTCTCTCTCTCTAAGGGTCAGGTACTGACCTTGTCTCTCTCTCTCTCTCTCTAAGGGACAGATACTGTACTGGTCTCTCTCTCTAAGGGACAGGTAACGACCTGGTCTCTCTCTCTACTGGTCAGGTACTGACCTGGCCTCTCTCTCTAAAGGGTCAGGTACTGACCTGGTCTCTCTCTCTACGGGTCAGTACCTGACCTGGTCTCTCACTCTACGGGTCAGGTACTGACCTGGTCTCTCTCTACGGGTCAGGTACTGACCTGGTCTCCCTCTCTAAGGGTCAGGTACTGACGTGACCCTCTCTCTAAGGGTCAGGTACTTACCTGGTCTCTCTCTCTACGGGACAGGTACTGACCTGGTCTCTCTCTCTACGGGACAGGTACTGACCTTGTCTCTCTCTCTAAGGGTCAGGTACTGACCTGGTCTCTCTCTCTCGCTCTCTAAGGGACAGATACTGTACTGGTCTCTCTCTCTAAGGGACAGGTAACGACCTGGTCTCTCTCTCTAAGGGTCAGGTACTGACCTGGCCTCTCTCTCTAAAGGGACAGGTACTGACCTGGTCTCTCTCTCTACGGGTCAGAACCTGGCCTGGTCTCTCACTCTACGGGTCAGGTACTGACCTGGTCTCCCTCTCTAAGGGTCAGGTACTGACGTGACCCTCTCTCTAAGGGTCAGGTACTTACCTGGTCTCTCTCTCTAAGGGTCAGGTACTGACCTGGTCTCTCTCTCTAAGGGTCAGGTACTGACCTGGTCTCTCTCTCTAAGGGTCAGGTACTGACCTGGTCTCTCTCTCTAAGGGTCAGGTACTGACCTGGTCTCTCTCTACAGTTCAGGTACTGACCTGGTCTCCCTCTCTAATGGTCAGGTACTGACCTGGTCTCTCTCTCTACGGGACAGGTACTGACCTGGTCTCTCTCTCTACGGGACAGGTACTGACCTTGTCTCTCTCTCTAAGGGTCAGGTACTGACCTGGCCTCTCTCTCTAAAGGGACAGGTACTGACCTGGTCTCTCTCTCTAAGGGTCAGGTACTGACCTGGCCTCTCTCTCTAAAGGGACAGGTACTGACCTGGTCTCTCTCTCTAAGGGTCAGGTACTGACCTGGCCTCTCTCTCTAAAGGGACAGGTACTGACCTGGTCTCTCTCTCTACTGGTCAGGTACTGACCTGGTCTCTCTCTACGGGTCAGGTACTGACCTGGTCTCTCTCTCTCTCTCTCTCTAAGGGACAGATACTGTACTGTTCTCTCTCTCTAAGGGACAGGTAACGACCTGGTCTCTCTCTCTACGGGTCAGGTACTGACCTGGTCTCTCTCTCTAAGGGTCAGGTACTGACCTGGTCTCTCTCTCTAATGGTCAGGTACTGACCTGGTCTCTCTCTCTAAGGGTCAGGTACTGACCTTGTCTCTCTCTCTACGGGTCAGGTACTGACCTGGTCTCTCTCTCTAAGGGTCAGGTACTGACCTGGTCTCTCTCTCTCTCTAGGGGACAGATACTGACCTGGTCTCTCTCTCTAAGGGACAGGTAACGACCTGGTCTCTCTCTCCAAAGTCAGGTACTGACCTGGTCTCTCTCTCTAAGGGTCAGGTACTGACCTGGTCTCTCTCTCTAATGGTCAGGTACTGACCTGGTCTCTCTCTCTAAGGGTCAGGTACTGACCTGGTCTCTCTCTCTAAGGGTCAGGTACTGACCTGGTCTCTCTCTCTAAGGGACAGGTACTGACCTGGTCTCTCTCTCTAAGGGTCAGGTACTGACCTGGTCTCTCTCTACAGGTCAGGTACTGACCTGGTCTCCCTCTCTAAGGGTCAGGTACTGACCTGACCCTCTTTCTAAGGGTCAGGTACTGACCTGGTCTCTCTCTCTACGGGACAGGTACTGACCTGGTCTCTCTCTCTACGGGACAGGTACTGACCTTGTCTCTCTCTCTAAGGGTCAGGTACTGACCTTGTCTCTCTCTCTCTCTCTCTAAGGGACAGATACTGTACTGGTCTCTCTCTCTAAGGGACAGGTAACGACCTGGTCTCTCTCTCTACTGGTCAGGTACTGACCTGGCCTCTCTCTCTAAAGGGACAGGTACTGACCTGGTCTCTCTCTCTACGGGTCAGTACCTGACCTGGTCTCTCACTCTACGGGTCAGGTACTGACCTGGTCTCTCTCTACGGGTCAGGTACTGACCTGGTCTCCCTCTCTAAGGGTCAGGTACTGACGTGACCCTCTCTCTAAGGGTCAGGTACTTACCTGGTCTCTCTCTCTACGGGACAGGTACTGACCTGGTCTCTCTCTCTACGGGTCAGGTACTGACCTGGTCTCTCTCTCTAAGGGTCAGGTACTGACCTGGTCTCTCTCTCTAATGGTCAGGTACTGACCTGGTCTCTCTCTCTAAGGGTCAGGTACTGACCTTGTCTCTCTCTCTACGGGTCAGGTACTGACCTGGTCTCTCTCTCTAAGGGTCAGGTACTGACCTGGTCTCTCTCTCTCTCTAGGGGACAGATACTGACCTGGTCTCTCTCTCTAAGGGACAGGTAACGACCTGGTCTCTCTCTCCAAAGTCAGGTACTGACCTGGTCTCTCTCTCTAAGGGTCAGGTACTGACCTGGTCTCTCTCTCTAATGGTCAGGTACTGACCTGGTCTCTCTCTCTAAGGGTCAGGTACTGACCTGGTCTCTCTCTCTAAGGGTCAGGTACTGACCTGGTCTCTCTCTCTAAGGGTCAGGTACTGACCTGGTCTCTCTCTCTAAGGGTCAGGTACTGACCTGGTCTCTCTCTACAGGTCAGGTACTGACCTGGTCTCCCTCTCTAAGGGTCAGGTACTGACCTGACCCTCTTTCTAAGGGTCAGGTACTGACCTGGTCTCTCTCTCTACGGGACAGGTACTGACCTGGTCTCTCTCTCTACGGGACAGGTACTGACCTTGTCTCTCTCTCTAAGGGTCAGGTACTGACCTTGTCTCTCTCTCTCTCTCTCTAAGGGACAGATACTGTACTGGTCTCTCTCTCTAAGGGACAGGTAACGACCTGGTCTCTCTCTCTACTGGTCAGGTACTGACCTGGCCTCTCTCTCTAAAGGGACAGGTACTGACCTGGTCTCTCTCTCTACGGGTCAGTACCTGACCTGGTCTCTCACTCTACGGGTCAGGTACTGACCTGGTCTCTCTCTACGGGTCAGGTACTGACCTGGTCTCCCTCTCTAAGGGTCAGGTACTGACGTGACCCTCTCTCTAAGGGTCAGGTACTTACCTGGTCTCTCTCTCTACGGGACAGGTACTGACCTGGTCTCTCTCTCTACAGGACAGGTACTGACCTTGTCTCTCTCTCTAAGGGTCAGGTACTGACCTGGTCTCTCTCTCTCGCTCTCTAAGGGACAGATACTGTACTGGTCTCTCTCTCTAAGGGACAGGTAACGACCTGGTCTCTCTCTCTAAGGGTCAGGTACTGACCTGGCCTCTCTCTCTAAAGGGACAGGTACTGACCTGGTCTCTCTCTCTACGGGTCAGAACCTGGCCTGGTCTCTCACTCTACGGGTCAGGTACTGACCTGGTCTCCCTCTCTAAGGGTCAGGTACTGACGTGACCCTCTCTCTAAGGGTCAGGTACTTACCTGGTCTCTCTCTCTAAGGGTCAGGTACTGACCTGGTCTCTCTCTCTAAGGGTCAGGTACTGACCTGGTCTCTCTCTCTAAGGGTCAGGTACTGACCTGGTCTCTCTCTCTAAGGGTCAGGTACTGACCTGGTCTCTCTCTACAGTTCAGGTACTGACCTGGTCTCCCTCTCTAATGGTCAGGTACTGACCTGTCTCTCTCTCTACGGGACAGGTACTGACCTGGTCTCTCTCTCTACGGGACAGGTACTGACCTTGTCTCTCTCTCTAAGGGTCAGGTACTGACCTGGCCTCTCTCTCTAAAGGGACAGGTACTGACCTGGTCTCTCTCTCTAAGGGTCAGGTACTGACCTGGCCTCTCTCTCTAAAGGGACAGGTACTGACCTGGTCTCTCTCTCTAAGGGTCAGGTACTGACCTGGCCTCTCTCTCTAAAGGGACAGGTACTGACCTGGTCTCTCTCTCTACTGGTCAGGTACTGACCTGGTCTCTCTCTACGGGTCAGGTACTGACCTGGTCTCTCTCTCTCTCTCTCTCTAAGGGACAGATACTGTACTGTTCTCTCTCTCTAAGGGACAGGTAACGACCTGGTCTCTCTCTCTACGGGTCAGGTACTGACCTGGTCTCTCTCTCTAAGGGTCAGGTACTGACCTGGTCTCTCTCTCTAATGGTCAGGTACTGACCTGGTCTCTCTCTCTAAGGGTCAGGTACTGACCTTGTCTCTCTCTCTACGGGTCAGGTACTGACCTGGTCTCTCTCTCTAAGGGTCAGGTACTGACCTGGTCTCTCTCTCTCTAAGGGTCAGGTACTGACCTGGTCTCTCTCTCTCTAAGGGTCAGGTACTGACCTGGTCTCTCTTTCTAAGGGTCAGGTACTGACCTGGTCTCTCTCTCTAAGGGTCAGGTACTGACATGGTCTCTCTCTCTCTAAGGGTCAGGTACTGACCTGGTCTCTCTCTCTAAGGGTCAGGTACTGACCTGGTCTCTCTCTCTCTAAGGGTCAGGTACTGACCTGGTCTCTCTCTCTCTAAGGGTCAGGTACTGACCTGGTCTCTCTCTCTAAGGGTCAGGTACTGACCTGGTCTCTCTCTCTAAGGGTCAGGTACTGACCTGGGCTCTCTCTCTAAGGGTCAGGTACTGACCTGGTCTCTCTCTCTAAGAGTCAGGTACTGACCTGGTCTCTCTCTCTAAGAGTCAGGTACTGACCTGGTCTCTCTCTCTAAGGGTCAGGTACTGACCTGGTCTCTCTCTCTAAGGGTCAGGTACTGACCTGGTCTCTCTAAGGGTCAGGTACTGACCTGGTCTCTCTCTCTACAGGTCAGATACTGACCTGGTCTCTCTCTCTAAGGGTCAGGTACTGACCTGGTCTCTCTCTCTAAAGGGACAGGTACTGACCTGGTCTCTCTCTCTACGGGTCAGTACCTGACCTGGTCTCTCACTCTACGGGTCAGGTACTGACCTGGTCTCTCTCTACGGGTCAGGTACTGACCTGGTCTCTCTCTCTACGGGACAGGTACTGACCTGGTCTCTCTTTCTAAGGGTCAGGTACTGACCTGTTCTCTCTCTCTAAGGGTCAGGTACTGACCTGGTCTCTCTCTCTCTAAGGGTCAGGTACTGACCTGGTCTCTCTCTCTCTCTAAGGGTCAGGTACTGACCTGGTCTCTCTTTCTAAAGGTCAGGTACTGACCTGGTCTCTCTCTCTAAGGGTCAGGAACTGACCTGGTCTCTCTCTACGGGTCAGGTACTGACCTGGTCTCCCTCTCTAAGGGTCAGGTACTGACCTGGTCTCTCTCTCTCTAAGGGTCAGGTACTGACCTGGTCTCTCTCTCTAAGGGTCAGTTACTGACCTGGTCTCTCTCTCTAAGGGTCAGGTACTGACCTGGGCTCTCTCTCTAAGAGTCAGGTACTGACCTTGTCTCTCTCTCTAAGGGTCAGGTACTGACCTGGTCTCTCTCTCTAAGGGTCAGGTACTGACCTGGTCTCTCTCTCTAAGGGTCAGGTACTGACCTGGTCTCTCTCTCTACAGGTCAGATACTGACCTGGTCTCTCTCTCTAAGGGTCAGGTACTGACCTGGTCTCTCTCTCTAAAGGGACAGGTACTGACCTGGTCTCTCTCTCTACGGGTCAGTACCTGACCTGGTCTCTCACTCTACGGGTCAGGTACTGACCTGGTCTCTCTCTACGGGTCAGGTACTGACCTGGTCTCCCTCTCTAAGAGTCAGGTACTGACGTGACCCTCTCTCTAAGGGTCAGGTACTTACCTGGTCTCTCTCTCTAATGGTCAGGTACTGACCTGGTCTCTCTCTCTAAGGGTCAGGTACTTACCTGGTCTCTCTCTCTAAGGGTCAGGTACTGACCTGGTCTCTCTCTCTAAGGGTCAGGTACTGACCTGGTCTTTCTCTCTAAGGGTCAGGTACTGACCTGGTCTCTCTCTACGGGTCAGGTACTGACCTGGTCTCCCTCTCTAAGGGTCAGGTACTGACCTGACCCTCTCTCTAAGGGTCAGGTACTGACCTGGTCTCTCTCTCTACGGGACAGGTACTGACCTGGTCTCTCTCTCTACGGGACAGGTACTGACCTTGTCTCTCTCTCTAAGGGTCAGGTGCTGACCTGGTCTCTCTCTCTCTCTAGGGGACAGATACTGACCTGGTCTCTCTCTCTAAGGGACAGGTAACGACCTGGTCTCTCTCTCTAAAGTCAGGTACTGACCTGGTCTCTCTCTCTAAGGGTCAGGTACTGACCTGGTCTCTCTCTCTAATGGTCAGGTACTGACCTGGTCTCTCTCTCTAAGGGTCAGGTACTGACCTTGTCTCTCTCTCTACGGGTCAGGTACTGACCTGGTCTCTCTCTCTACGGGTCAGGTACTGACCTGGTCTCTCTCTCTACGGGTCAGGTACTGACCTGGTCTCTCTCTCTAAGGGTCAGGTACTGACCTGGTCTCTCTCTCTAAGGGTCTGGTACTGACCTGTTCTCTCTCTCTACAGGTCAGTAACTGACTTGGTCTCTCACTCTACGGGTCAGGTTCTGACCTGGTCTCTCTCTCTAAGGGTCAGGTACTGACCTGGTCTCTCTCTCTAAGGGTCAGGTACTGACCTGGTCTCTCTCTCTAAGGGTCAGGTACTGACCTGGTCTCTCTCTACGGGTCAGGTACTGACCTGGTCTCCCTCTCTAAGGGTCAGGTACTGACCTGGTCTCTCTCTCTTTCTCTCTCTAAGGGACAGATACTGTACTGGTCTCTCTCTCTAAGGGACAGGTAACGACCTGGTCTCTCTCTCTACGGGTCAGGTACTGACCTGGCCTCTCTCTCTAAAGGGACAGGTACTGACCTGGTCTCTCTCTCTACGGGACAGGTACTGACCTGGTCTCTCTCTCTACGGGACAGGTACTGACCTTGTCTCTCTCTCTAAGGGTCAGGTACTGACCTTGTCTCTCTCTCTCTCTCTCTAAGGGACAGATACTGTACTGGTCTCTCTCTCTAAGGGACAGGTAACGACCTGGTCTCTCTCTCTACTGGTCAGGTACTGACCTGGCCTCTCTCTCTAAAGGGACAGGTACTGACCTGGTCTCTCTCTCTACGGGTCAGTACCTGACCTGGTCTCTCACTCTACGGGTCAGGTACTGACCTGGTCTCTCTCTACGGGTCAGGTACTGACCTGGTCTCCCTCTCTAAGGGTCAGGTACTGACGTGACCCTCTCTCTAAGGGTCAGGTACTTACCTGGTCTCTCTCTCTACGGGACAGGTACTGACCTGGTCTCTCTCTCTACGGGACAGGTACTGACCTTGTCTCTCTCTCTAAGGGTCAGGTACTGGCCTGGTCTCTCTCTCTCGCTCTCTAAGGGACAGATACTGTACTGGTCTCTCTCTCTAAGGGACAGGTAACGACCTGGTCTCTCTCTCTAAGGGTCAGGTACTGACCTGGCCTCTCTCTCTAAAGGGACAGGTACTGACCTGGTCTCTCTCTCTACGGGTCAGAACCTGGCCTGGTCTCTCACTCTACGGGTCAGGTACTGACCTGGTCTCCCTCTCTAAGGGTCAGGTACTGACGTGACCCTCTCTCTAAGGGTCAGGTACTTACCTGGTCTCTCTCTCTAAGGGTCAGGTACTGACCTGGTCTCTCTCTCTAAGGGTCAGGTACTGACCTGGTCTCTCTCTCTAAGGGTCAGGTACTGACCTGGTCTCTCTCTCTAAGGGTCAGGTACTGACCTGGTCTCTCTCTACAGTTCAGGTACTGACCTGGTCTCCCTCTCTAATGGTCAGGTACTGACATGGTCTCTCTCTCTACGGGACAGGTACTGACCTGGTCTCTCTCTCTACGGGACAGGTACTGACCTTGTCTCTCTCTCTAAGGGTCAGGTACTGACCTGGCCTCTCTCTCTAAAGGGACAGGTACTGACCTGGTCTCTCTCTCTAAGGGTCAGGTACTGACCTGGCCTCTCTCTCTAAAGGGACAGGTACTGACCTGGTCTCTCTCTCTAAGGGTCAGGTACTGACCTGGCCTCTCTCTCTAAAGGGACAGGTACTGACCTGGTCTCTCTCTCTACTGGTCAGGTACTGACCTGGTCTCTCTCTACGGGTCAGGTACTGACCTGGTCTCTCTCTCTCTCTCTCTCTAAGGGACAGATACTGTACTGTTCTCTCTCTCTAAGGGACAGGTAACGACCTGGTCTCTCTCTCTACGGGTCAGGTACTGACCTGGTCTCTCTCTCTAAGGGTCAGGTACTGACCTGGTCTCTCTCTCTAATGGTCAGGTACTGACCTGGTCTCTCTCTCTAAGGGTCAGGTACTGACCTTGTCTCTCTCTCTACGGGTCAGGTACTGACCTGGTCTCTCTCTCTAAGGGTCAGGTACTGACCTGGTCTCTCTCTCTCTAAGGGTCAGGTACTGACCTGGTCTCTCTCTCTCTAAGGGTCAGGTACTGACCTGGTCTCTCTTTCTAAGGGTCAGGTACTGACCTGGTCTCTCTCTCTAAGGGTCAGGTACTGACATGGTCTCTCTCTCTCTAAGGGTCAGGTACTGACCTGGTCTCTCTCTCTAAGGGTCAGGTACTGACCTGGTCTCTCTCTCTCTAAGGGTCAGGTACTGACCTGGTCTCTCTCTCTCTAAGGGTCAGGTACTGACCTGGTCTCTCTCTCTAAGGGTCAGGTACTGACCTGGTCTCTCTCTCTAAGGGTCAGGTACTGACCTGGGCTCTCTCTCTAAGGGTCAGGTACTGACCTGGTCTCTCTCTCTAAGAGTCAGGTACTGACCTGGTCTCTCTCTCTAAGAGTCAGGTACTGACCTGGTCTCTCTCTCTAAGGGTCAGGTACTGACCTGGTCTCTCTCTCTAAGGGTCAGGTACTGACCTGGTCTCTCTAAGGGTCAGGTACTGACCTGGTCTCTCTCTCTACAGGTCAGATACTGACCTGGTCTCTCTCTCTAAGGGTCAGGTACTGACCTGGTCTCTCTAAGGGTCAGGTACTGACCTGGTCTCTCTCTCTACAGGTCAGATACTGACCTGGTCTCTCTCTCTACGGGTCAGTACCTGACCTGGTCTCTCACTCTACGGGTCAGGTACTGACCTGGTCTCTCTCTACTGGTCAGGTACTTACCTGGTCTCCCTCTCTAAGAGTCAGGTACTGACGTGACCCTCTCTCTAAGGGTCAGGTACTTACCTGGTCTCTCTCTCTAAGGGTCAGGTACTGACCTGGTCTCTCTCTCTAAGGGTCAGGTACTGACCTGGTCTCTCTCTACGGGTCAGGTACTGACCTGTCTCCCTCTCTAAGGTTCAGGTACTGACCTGACCCTCTCTCTAAGGGTCAGGTACTGACCTGGTCTCTCTCTCTACGGGACAGGTACTGACCTGGTCTCTCTTTCTAAGGGTCAGGTACTGACCTGGTCTCTCTCTCTAAGGGTCAGGTACTGACCTGGTCTCTGTCTCTCTAAGGGTCAGGTACTGACCTGGTCTCTCTCTCTCTCTAAGGGTCAGGTACTGACCTGGTCTCTCTTTCTAAAGGTCAGGTACTGACCTGGTCTCTCTCTCTAAGGGTCAGGAACTGACCTGGTCTCTCTCTACGGGTCAGGTACTGACCTGGTCTCCCTCTCTAAGGGTCAGGTACTGACCTGGTCTCTCTCTCTCTAAGGGTCAGGTACTGACCTGGTCTCTCTCTCTAAGGGTCAGTTACTGACCTGGTCTCTCTCTCTAAGGGTCAGGTACTGACCTGGGCTCTCTCTCTAAGAGTCAGGTACTGACCTTGTCTCTCTCTCTAAGGGTCAGGTACTGACCTGGTCTCTCTCTCTAAGGGTCAGGTACTGACCTGGTCTCTCTCTCTAAGGGTCAGGTACTGACCTGGTCTCTCTCTCTACAGGTCAGATACTGACCTGGTCTCTCTCTCTAAGGGTCAGGTACTGACCTGGTCTCTCTCTCTAAAGGGACAGGTACTGACCTGGTCTCTCTCTCTACGATTCAGTACCTGACCTGGTCTCTCACTCTACGGGTCAGGTACTGACCTGGTCTCTCTCTACGGGTCAGGTACTGACCTGGTCTCCCTCTCTAAGAGTCAGGTACTGACGTGACCCTCTCTCTAAGGGTCAGGTACTTACCTGGTCTCTCTCTCTAATGGTCAGGTACTGACCTGGTCTCTCTCTCTAAGGGTCAGGTACTTACCTGGTCTCTCTCTCTAAGGGTCAGGTACTGACCTGGTCTCTCTCTCTAAGGGTCAGGTACTGACCTGGTCTTTCTCTCTAAGGGTCAGGTACTGACCTGGTCTCTCTCTACGGGTCAGGTACTGACCTGGTCTCCCTCTCTAAGGGTCAGGTACTGACCTGGTCTCTCTCTCTTTCTCTCTCTAAGGGACAGATACTGTACTGGTCTCTCTCTCTAAGGGACAGGTAACGACCTGGTCTCTCTCTCTACGGGTCAGGTACTGACCTGGCCTCTCTCTCTAAAGGGACAGGTACTGACCTGGTCTCTCTCTCTACGGGTCAGTACCTGACCTGGTCTCTCACTCTACGGGTCAGGTACTGACCTGGTCTCTCTCTACGGGTCAGGTACTGACCTGGTCTCCCTCTCTAAGGGTCAGGTACTGACGTGACCCTCTCTCTAAGGGTCAGGTACTTACCTGGTCTCTCTCTCTACGGGACAGGTACTGACCTGGTCTCTCTCTCTACGGGACAGGTACTGACCTTGTCTCTCTCTCTAAGGGTCAGGTACTGACCTGGTCTCTCTCTCTCTCTCTCTAAGGGACAGATACTGTACTGGTCTCTCTCTCTAAGGGACAGGTAACGACCTGGTCTCTCTCTCTAAAGGTCAGGTACTGACCTGGCCTCTCTCTCTAAAGGGACAGGTACTGACCTGGTCTCTCTCTCTACGGGTCAGTACCTGGCCTGGTCTCTCACTCTACGGGTCAGGTACTGACCTGGTCTCCCTCTCTAAGGGTCAGGTACTGACGTGACCCTCTCTCTAAGGGTCAGGTACTTACCTGGTCTCTCTCTCTAAGGGTCAGGTACTGACCTGGTCTCTCTCTCTAAGGGTCAGGTACTGACCTGGTCTCTCTCTACAGGTCAGGTACTGACCTGGTCTCCCTCTCTAAGGGTCAGGTACTGACCTGACCCTCTCTCTAAGGGTCAGGTACTGACCTGGTCTCTCTCTCTACGGGACAGGTACTGACCTGGTCTCTCTCTCTACGGGACAGGTACTGACCTTGTCTCTCTCTCTAAGGGTCAGGTACTGACCTGGCCTCTCTCTCTAAAGGGACAGGTACTGACCTGGTCTCTCTCTCTAAGGGTCAGGTACTGACCTGGCCTCTCTCTCTTAAGGGACAGGTACTGACCTGGTCTCTCTCTCTACGGGTCAGGTACTGACCTGGTCTCTCTCTACGGGTCAGGTACTGACCTGGTCTCTCTCTCTCTCTCTCTCTAAGGGACAGATACTGTACTGTTCTCTCTCTCTAAGGGACAGGTAACGACCTGGTCTCTCTCTCTACGGGTCAGGTACTGACCTGGTCTCTCTCTCTAAGGGTCAGGTACTGACCTGGTCTCTCTCTCTAATGGTCAGGTACTGACCTGGTCTCTCTCTCTAAGGGTCAGGTACTGACCTTGTCTCTCTCTCTACGGGTCAGGTACTGACCTGGTCTCTCTCTCTAAGGGTCAGGTACTGACCTGGTCTCTCTCTCTCTAAGGGTCAGGTACTGACCTGGTCTCTCTCTCTCTAAGGGTCAGGTACTGACCTGGTCTCTCTTTCTAAGGGTCAGGTACTGACCTGGTCTCTCTCTCTAAGGGTCAGGTACTGACATGGTCTCTCTCTCTCTAAGGGTCAGGTACTGACCTGGTCTCTCTCTCTAAGGGTCAGGTACTGACCTGGTCTCTCTCTCTCTAAGGGTCAGGTACTGACCTGGTCTCTCTCTCTCTAAGGGTCAGGTACTGACCTGGTCTCTCTCTCTAAGGGTCAGGTACTGACCTGGTCTCTCTCTCTAAGGGTCAGGTACTGACCTGGGCTCTCTCTCTAAGGGTCAGGTACTGACCTGGTCTCTCTCTCCAAGAGTCAGGTACTGACCTGGTCTCTCTCTCTAAGAGTCAGGTACTGACCTGGTCTCTCTCTCTAAGGGTCAGGTACTGACCTGGTCTCTCTCTCTAAGGGTCAGGTACTGACCTGGTCTCTCTAAGGGTCAGGTACTGACCTGGTCTCTCTCTCTACAGGTCAGATACTGACCTGGTCTCTCTCTCTAAGGGTCAGGTACTGACCTGGTCTCTCTCTCTAAAGGGACAGGTACTGACCTGGTCTCTCTCTCTACGGGTCAGTACCTGACCTGGTCTCTCACTCTACGGGTCAGGTACTGACCTGGTCTCTCTCTACGGGTCAGGTACTGACCTGGTCTCCCTCTCTAAGAGTCAGGTACTGACGTGACCCTCTCTCTAAGGGTCAGGTACTTACCTGGTCTCTCTCTCTAAGGGTCAGGTACTGACCTGGTCTCTCTCTCTAAGGGTCAGGTACTGACCTGGTCTCTCTCTACGGGTCAGGTACTGACCTGGTCTCCCTCTCTAAGGTTCAGGTACTGACCTGACCCTCTCTCTAAGGGTCAGGTACTGACCTGGTCTCTCTCTCTACGGGACAGGTACTGACCTGGTCTCTCTTTCTAAGGGTCAGGTACTGACCTGGTCTCTCTCTCTAAGGGTCAGGTACTGACCTGGTCTCTCTCTCTCTAAGGGTCAGGTACTGACCTGGTCTCTCTCTCTCTCTAAGGGTCAGGTACTGACCTGGTCTCTCTTTCTAAAGGTCAGGTACTGACCTGGTCTCTCTCTCTAAGGGTCAGGAACTGACCTGGTCTCTCTCTACGGGTCAGGTACTGACCTGGTCTCCCTCTCTAAGGGTCAGGTACTGACCTGGTCTCTCTCTCTCTAAGGGTCAGGTACTGACCTGGTCTCTCTCTCTAAGGGTCAGTTACTGACCTGGTCTCTCTCTCTAAGGGTCAGGTACTGACCTGGTCTCTCTCTCTAAGGGTCAGGTACTGACCTGGGCTCTCTCTCTAAGAGTCAGGTACTTACCTTGTCTCTCTCTCTAAGGGTCAGGTACTGACCTGGTCTCTCTCTCTAAGGGTCAGGTACTGACCTGGTCTCTCTCTCTAAGGGTCAGGTACTGACCTGGTCTCTCTCTCTACAGGTCAGATACTGACCTGGTCTCTCTCTCTAAGGGTCAGGTACTGACCTGGTCTCTCTCTCTAAAGGGACAGGTACTGACCTGGTCTCTCTCTCTACGGGTCAGTACCTGACCTGGTCTCTCACTCTACGGGTCAGGTACTGACCTGGTCTCTCTCTACGGGTCAGGTACTGACCTGGTCTCCCTCTCTAAGAGTCAGGTACTGACGTGACCCTCTCTCTAAGGGTCAGGTACTTACCTGGTCTCTCTCTCTAATGGTCAGGTACTGACCTGGTCTCTCTCTCTAAGGGTCAGGTACTTACCTGGTCTCTCTCTCTAAGGGTCAGGTACTGACCTGGTCTCTCTCTCTAAGGGTCAGGTACTGACCTGGTCTTTCTCTCTAAGGGTCAGGTACTGACCTGGTCTCTCTCTACGGGTCAGGTACTGACCTGGTCTCCCTCTCTAAGGGTCAGGTACTGACCTGACCCTCTCTCTAAGGGTCAGGTACTGACCTGGTCTCTCTCTCTACGGGACAGGTACTGACCTGGTCTCTCTCTCTACGGGACAGTTACTGACCTTGACTCTCTCTCTAAGGGTCAGGTACTGACCTGGTCTCTCTCTCTCTCTAGGGGACAGATACTGACCTGGTCTCTCTCTCTAAGGGACAGGTAACGACCTGGTCTCTCTCTCTAAAGTCAGGTACTGACCTGGTCTCTCTCTCTAAGGGTCAGGTACTGACCTGGTCTCTCTCTCTAATGGTCAGGTACTGACCTGGTCTCTCTCTCTACGGGTCAGATACTGACCTGGTCTCTCTCTCTACGGGTCAGGTACTGACCTGGTCTCTCTCTCAAAGGGTCAGGTACTGACCTGGTCTCTCTCTCTAAGGGTCTGGTACTGACTTGTTTTCTCTCTACAGGTCAGTAACTGACCTGGTCTCCCACTCTACGGGTCAGGTACTGACCTGGTCTCTCTCTCTCTAAGGGTCAGGTACTGACCTGGTCTCTCTCTCTAAGGGTCAGTTACTGACCTGGTCTCTCTCTCTAAGAGTCAGGTACTGACCTGGTCTCTCTCTCTAAGGGTCAGGTACTTACCTGGTCTCTCTCTCTAATGGTCAGGTACTGACCTGGTCTCTCTCTCTAAGGGTCAGGTACTTACCTGGTCTCTCTCTCTAAGGGTCAGGTACTGACCTGGTCTCTCTCTCTACGGGTCAGGTACTGACCTGGTCTTTCTCTCTAAGGGTCAGGTACTGACCTGGTCTCTCTCTACGGGTCAGGTACTGACCTGGTCTCCCTCTCTAAGGGTCAGGTACTGACCTGACCCTCTCTCTAAGGGTCAGGTACTGACCTGGTCTCTCTCTCTACGGGACAGGTACTGACCTGGTCTCTCTCTCTACGGGACAGGTACTGACCTTGTCTCTCTCTCTAAGGGTCAGGTACTGACCTGGTCTCTCTCTCTCTCTAGGGGACAGATACTGACCTGGTCTCTCTCTCTAAGGGACAGGTAACGACCTGGTCTCTCTCTCTAAAGTCAGGTACTGACCTGGTCTCTCTCTCTAAGGGTCAGGTACTGACCTGGTCTCTCTCTCTAATGGTCAGGTACTGACCTGGTCTCTCTCTCTAAGGGTCAGGTACTGACCTTGTCTCTCTCTCTACGGGTCAGGTACTGACCTGGTCTCTCTGTCTACGGGTCAGGTACTGACCTGGTCTCTCTCTCTACAGGTCAGTAACTGACCTGGTCTCTCACTCTACGGGTCAGGTACTGACCTGGTCTCTCTCTCTAAGGGTCAGGTACTGACCTGGTCTCTCTCTCTATGGGTCAGGTACTGACCTGGTCTCTCTCTCTAAGGGTCAGGTACTGACCTGGTCTCTCTCTCTAAGGGTCAGGTACTGACCTGGTCTCTCTCTCTACGGGTCAGGTACTGACCTGGTCTCTCTCTCTAAGGGTCAGGTACTGACCTGGTCTCTCTCTCTAATGGTCAGGTACTGACCTGGTCTCTCTCTCTAAGGGTCAGGTACTGACCTGGTCTCTCTCTCTCTAAGGGTCAGGTACTGACCTGGTCTCTCTCTCTCTAAGGGTCAGGTACTGACCTGGTCTCTCTTTCTAAGGGTCAGGTACTGACCTGGTCTCTCTCTCTAAGGGTCAGGTACTGACATGGTCTCTCTCTCTCTAAGGGTCAGTTACTGACCTGGTCTCTCTCTCTAAGGGTCAGGTACTGACCTGGTCTCTCTCTCTAATGGTCAGGTACTGACCTGGTCTCTCTCTCTAAGGGTCAGGTACTGACCTTGTCTCTCTCTCTACGGGTCAGGTACTGACCTGGTCTCTCTCTCTAAGGGTCAGGTACTGACCTGGTCTCTCTCTCTCTAAGGGTCAGGTACTGACCTGGTCTCTCTCTCTCTAAGGGTCAGGTACTGACCTGGTCTCTCTTTCTAAGGGTCAGGTACTGACCTGGTCTCTCTCTCTAAGGGTCAGGTACTGACATGGTCTCTCTCTCTCTAAGGGTCAGGTACTGACCTGGTCTCTCTCTCTAAGGGTCAGGTACTGACCTGGTCTCTCTCTCTCTAAGGGTCAGGTACTGACCTGGTCTCTCTCTCTCTAAGGGTCAGGTACTGACCTGGTCTCTCTCTCTAAGGGTCAGGTACTGACCTGGTCTCTCTCTCTAAGGGTCAGGTACTGACCTGGGCTCTCTCTCTAAGGGTCAGGTACTGACCTGGTCTCTCTCTCTAAGAGTCAGGTACTGACCTGGTCTCTCTCTCTAAGAGTCAGGTACTGACCTGGTCTCTCTCTCTAAGGGTCAGGTACTGACCTGGTCTCTCTCTCTAAGGGTCAGGTACTGACCTGGTCTCTCTAAGGGTCAGGTACTGACCTGGTCTCTCTCTCTACAGGTCAGATACTGACCTGGTCTCTCTCTCTAAGGGTCAGGTACTGACCTGGTCTCTCTAAGGGTCAGGTACTGACCTGGTCTCTCTCTCTACAGGTCAGATACTGACCTGGTCTCTCTCTCTACGGGTCAGTACCTGACCTGGTCTCTCACTCTACGGGTCAGGTACTGACCTGGTCTCTCTCTACGGGTCAGGTACTTACCTGGTCTCCCTCTCTAAGAGTCAGGTACTGACGTGACCCTCTCTCTAAGGGTCAGGTACTTACCTGGTCTCTCTCTCTAAGGGTCAGGTACTGACCTGGTCTCTCTCTCTAAGGGTCAGGTACTGACCTGGTCTCTCTCTACGGGTCAGGTACTGACCTGTCTCCCTCTCTAAGGTTCAGGTACTGACCTGACCCTCTCTCTAAGGGTCAGGTACTGACCTGGTCTCTCTCTCTACGGGACAGGTACTGACCTGGTCTCTCTTTCTAAGGGTCAGGTACTGACCTGGTCTCTCTCTCTAAGGGTCAGGTACTGACCTGGTCTCTGTCTCTCTAAGGGTCAGGTACTGACCTGGTCTCTCTCTCTCTCTAAGGGTCAGGTACTGACCTGGTCTCTCTTTCTAAAGGTCAGGTACTGACCTGGTCTCTCTCTCTAAGGGTCAGGAACTGACCTGGTCTCTCTCTACGGGTCAGGTACTGACCTGGTCTCCCTCTCTAAGGGTCAGGTACTGACCTGGTCTCTCTCTCTCTAAGGGTCAGGTACTGACCTGGTCTCTCTCTCTAAGGGTCAGTTACTGACCTGGTCTCTCTCTCTAAGGGTCAGGTACTGACCTGGGCTCTCTCTCTAAGAGTCAGGTACTGACCTTGTCTCTCTCTCTAAGGGTCAGGTACTGACCTGGTCTCTCTCTCTAAGGGTCAGGTACTGACCTGGTCTCTCTCTCTAAGGGTCAGGTACTGACCTGGTCTCTCTCTCTACAGGTCAGATACTGACCTGGTCTCTCTCTCTAAGGGTCAGGTACTGACCTGGTCTCTCTCTCTAAAGGGACAGGTACTGACCTGGTCTCTCTCTCTACGATTCAGTACCTGACCTGGTCTCTCACTCTACGGGTCAGGTACTGACCTGGTCTCTCTCTACGGGTCAGGTACTGACCTGGTCTCCCTCTCTAAGAGTCAGGTACTGACGTGACCCTCTCTCTAAGGGTCAGGTACTTACCTGGTCTCTCTCTCTAATGGTCAGGTACTGACCTGGTCTCTCTCTCTAAGGGTCAGGTACTTACCTGGTCTCTCTCTCTAAGGGTCAGGTACTGACCTGGTCTCTCTCTCTAAGGGTCAGGTACTGACCTGGTCTTTCTCTCTAAGGGTCAGGTACTGACCTGGTCTCTCTCTACGGGTCAGGTACTGACCTGGTCTCCCTCTCTAAGGGTCAGGTACTGACCTGGTCTCTCTCTCTTTCTCTCTCTAAGGGACAGATACTGTACTGGTCTCTCTCTCTAAGGGACAGGTAACGACCTGGTCTCTCTCTCTACGGGTCAGGTACTGACCTGGCCTCTCTCTCTAAAGGGACAGGTACTGACCTGGTCTCTCTCTCTACGGGTCAGTACCTGACCTGGTCTCTCACTCTACGGGTCAGGTACTGACCTGGTCTCTCTCTACGGGTCAGGTACTGACCTGGTCTCCCTCTCTAAGGGTCAGGTACTGACGTGACCCTCTCTCTAAGGGTCAGGTACTTACCTGGTCTCTCTCTCTACGGGACAGGTACTGACCTGGTCTCTCTCTCTACGGGACAGGTACTGACCTTGTCTCTCTCTCTAAGGGTCAGGTACTGACCTGGTCTCTCTCTCTCTCTCTCTAAGGGACAGATACTGTACTGGTCTCTCTCTCTAAGGGACAGGTAACGACCTGGTCTCTCTCTCTAAAGGTCAGGTACTGACCTGGCCTCTCTCTCTAAAGGGACAGGTACTGACCTGGTCTCTCTCTCTACGGGTCAGTACCTGGCCTGGTCTCTCACTCTACGGGTCAGGTACTGACCTGGTCTCCCTCTCTAAGGGTCAGGTACTGACGTGACCCTCTCTCTAAGGGTCAGGTACTTACCTGGTCTCTCTCTCTAAGGGTCAGGTACTGACCTGGTCTCTCTCTCTAAGGGTCAGGTACTGACCTGGTCTCTCTCTACAGGTCAGGTACTGACCTGGTCTCCCTCTCTAAGGGTCAGGTACTGACCTGACCCTCTCTCTAAGGGTCAGGTACTGACCTGGTCTCTCTCTCTACGGGACAGGTACTGACCTGGTCTCTCTCTCTACGGGACAGGTACTGACCTTGTCTCTCTCTCTAAGGGTCAGGTACTGACCTGGCCTCTCTCTCTAAAGGGACAGGTACTGACCTGGTCTCTCTCTCTAAGGGTCAGGTACTGACCTGGCCTCTCTCTCTAAAGGGACAGGTACTGACCTGGTCTCTCTCTCTACGGGTCAGGTACTGACCTGGTCTCTCTCTACGGGTCAGGTACTGACCTGGTCTCTCTCTCTCTCTCTCTCTAAGGGACAGATACTGTACTGTTCTCTCTCTCTAAGGGACAGGTAACGACCTGGTCTCTCTCTCTACGGGTCAGGTACTGACCTGGTCTCTCTCTCTAAGGGTCAGGTACTGACCTGGTCTCTCTCTCTAATGGTCAGGTACTGACCTGGTCTCTCTCTCTAAGGGTCAGGTACTGACCTTGTCTCTCTCTCTACGGGTCAGGTACTGACCTGGTCTCTCTCTCTAAGGGTCAGGTACTGACCTGGTCTCTCTCTCTCTAAGGGTCAGGTACTGACCTGGTCTCTCTCTCTCTAAGGGTCAGGTACTGACCTGGTCTCTCTTTCTAAGGGTCAGGTACTGACCTGGTCTCTCTCTCTAAGGGTCAGGTACTGACATGGTCTCTCTCTCTCTAAGGGTCAGGTACTGACCTGGTCTCTCTCTCTAAGGGTCAGGTACTGACCTGGTCTCTCTCTCTCTAAGGGTCAGGTACTGACCTGGTCTCTCTCTCTCTAAGGGTCAGGTACTGACCTGGTCTCTCTCTCTAAGGGTCAGGTACTGACCTGGTCTCTCTCTCTAAGGGTCAGGTACTGACCTGGGCTCTCTCTCTAAGGGTCAGGTACTGACCTGGTCTCTCTCTCCAAGAGTCAGGTACTGACCTGGTCTCTCTCTCTAAGAGTCAGGTACTGACCTGGTCTCTCTCTCTAAGGGTCAGGTACTGACCTGGTCTCTCTCTCTAAGGGTCAGGTACTGACCTGGTCTCTCTAAGGGTCAGGTACTGACCTGGTCTCTCTCTCTACAGGTCAGATACTGACCTGGTCTCTCTCTCTAAGGGTCAGGTACTGACCTGGTCTCTCTCTCTAAAGGGACAGGTACTGACCTGGTCTCTCTCTCTACGGGTCAGTACCTGACCTGGTCTCTCACTCTACGGGTCAGGTACTGACCTGGTCTCTCTCTACGGGTCAGGTACTGACCTGGTCTCTCTCTCTAAGGGTCAGGTACTGACCTGGTCTTTCTCTCTAAGGGTCAGGTACTGACCTGGTCTCTCTCTACGGGTCAGGTACTGACCTGGTCTCCCTCTCTAAGGGTCAGGTACTGACCTGACCCTCTCTCTAAGGGTCAGGTACTGACCTGGTCTCTCTCTCTACGGGACAGGTACTGACCTGGTCTCTCTCTCTACGGGACAGGTACTGACCTTGACTCTCTCTCTAAGGGTCAGGTACTGACCTGGTCTCTCTCTCTCTCTAGGGGACAGATACTGACCTGGTCTCTCTCTCTAAGGGACAGGTAACGACCTGGTCTCTCTCTCTAAAGTCAGGTACTGACCTGGTCTCTCTCTCTAAGGGTCAGGTACTGACCTGGTCTCTCTCTCTAATGGTCAGGTACTGACCTGGTCTCTCTCTCTACGGGTCAGATACTGACCTGGTCTCTCTCTCTACGGGTCAGGTACTGACCTGGTCTCTCTCTCAAAGGGTCAGGTACTGACCTGGTCTCTCTCTCTAAGGGTCTGGTACTGACTTGTTTTCTCTCTACAGGTCAGTAACTGACCTGGTCTCCCACTCTACGGGTCAGGTACTGACCTGGTCTCTCTCTCTCTAAGGGTCAGGTACTGACCTGGTCTCTCTCTCTAAGGGTCAGTTACTGACCTGGTCTCTCTCTCTAAGAGTCAGGTACTGACCTGGTCTCTCTCTCTAAGGGTCAGGTACTTACCTGGTCTCTCTCTCTAATGGTCAGGTACTGACCTGGTCTCTCTCTCTAAGGGTCAGGTACTTACCTGGTCTCTCTCTCTAAGGGTCAGGTACTGACCTGGTCTCTCTCTCTACGGGTCAGATACTGACCTGGTCTTTCTCTCTAAGGGTCAGGTACTGACCTGGTCTCTCTCTACGGGTCAGGTACTGACCTGGTCTCCCTCTCTAAGGGTCAGGTACTGACCTGACCCTCTCTCTAAGGGTCAGGTACTGACCTGGTCTCTCTCTCTACGGGACAGGTACTGACCTGGTCTCTCTCTCTACGGGACAGGTACTGACCTTGTCTCTCTCTCTAAGGGTCAGGTACTGACCTGGTCTCTCTCTCTCTCTAGGGGACAGATACTGACCTGGTCTCTCTCTCTAAGGGACAGGTAACGACCTGGTCTCTCTCTCTAAAGTCAGGTACTGACCTGGTCTCTCTCTCTAAGGGTCAGGTACTGACCTGGTCTCTCTCTCTAATGGTCAGGTACTGACCTGGTCTCTCTCTCTAAGGGTCAGGTACTGACCTTGTCTCTCTCTCTACGGGTCAGGTACTGACCTGGTCTCTCTGTCTACGGGTCAGGTACTGACCTGGTCTCTCTCTCTACAGGTCAGTAACTGACCTGGTCTCTCACTCTACGGGTCAGGTACTGACCTGGTCTCTCTCTCTAAGGGTCAGGTACTGACCTGGTCTCTCTCTCTATGGGTCAGGTACTGACCTGGTCTCTCTCTCTAAGGGTCAGGTACTGACCTGGTCTCTCTCTCTAAGGGTCAGGTACTGACCTGGTCTCTCTCTCTACGGGTCAGGTACTGACCTGGTCTCTCTCTCTAAGGGTCAGGTACTGACCTGGTCTCTCTCTCTAATGGTCAGGTACTGACCTGGTCTCTCTCTCTAAGGGTCAGGTACTGACCTGGTCTCTCTCTCTCTAAGGGTCAGGTACTGACCTGGTCTCTCTCTCTCTAAGGGTCAGGTACTGACCTGGTCTCTCTTTCTAAGGGTCAGGTACTGACCTGGTCTCTCTCTCTAAGGGTCAGGTACTGACATGGTCTCTCTCTCTCTAAGGGTCAGTTACTGACCTGGTCTCTCTCTCTAAGGGTCAGGTACTGACCTGGTCTCTCTCTCTCTAAGGGTCAGGTACTGACCTGGTCTCTCTCTCTCTAAGGGTCAGGTACTGACCTGGTCTCTCTCTCTAAGGGTCAGGTACTGACCTGGTCTCTCTCTCTAAGGGTCAGGTACTGACCTGGGCTCTCTCTCTAAGGGTCAGGTACTGACCTGGTCTCTCTCTCTAAGGGTCAGGTACTGACCTGGTCTCTCTCTCTAAGGGTCAGGTACTGACCTGGTCTCTCTCTCTCTAAGGGTCAGGTACTGACCTGGTCTCTCTCTCTCTCTAAGGGTCAGGTACTGACCTGGTCTCTCTTTCTAAAGGTCAGGTACTGACCTGGTCTCTCTCTCTAAGGGTCAGGTACTGACCTGGTCTCTCTCTACGGGTCAGGTACTGACCTGGTCTCCCTCTCTAAGGGTCAGGTACTGACCTGGTCTCTCTCTCTACGGGTCAGTACCTGACCTGGTCTCTCACTCTACGGGTCAGGTACTGACCTGGTCTCTCTCTACGGGTCAGGTACTGACCTGGTCTCCCTCTCTAAGAGTCAGGTGCTGACGTGACCCTCTCTCTAAGGGTCAGGTACTTACCTGGTCTCTCTCTCTAAGGGTCAGGTACTGACCTGGTCTCTCTCTCTAAGGGTCAGGTACTGACCTGGTCTCTCTCTACGGGTCAGGTACTGACCTGGTCTCCCTCTCTAAGGTTCAGGTACTGACCTGACCCTCTCTCTAAGGGTCAGGTACTGACCTGGTCTCTCTCTCTACGGGACAGGTACTGACCTGGTCTCTCTTTCTAAGGGTCAGGTACTGACCTGGTCTCTCTCTCTAAGGGTCAGGTACTGACCTGGTCTCTCTCTCTCTAAGGGTCAGGTACTGACCTGGTCTCTCTCTCTCTCTAAGGGTCAGGTACTGACCTGGTCTCTCTTTCTAAAGGTAAGGTACTGACCTGGTCTCTCTCTCTAAGGGTCAGGTACTGACCTGGTCTCTCTCTACGGGTCAGGTACTGACCTGGTCTCCCTCTCTAAGGGTCAGGTACTGACCTGGTCTCTCTCTCTCTAAGGGTCAGGTACTGACCTGGTCTCTCTCTCTAAGGGTCAGGTTCTGACCTGGTCTCTCTCTCTAAGGGTCAGGTACTGACCTGGTCTCTCTCTCTAAGGGTCAGGTACTGACCTGGGCTCTCTCTCTAAGAGTCAGGTACTGACCTGGTCTCTCTCTCTAAGGGTCAGGTACTGACCTGGTCTCTCTCTCTAAGGGTCAGGTACTGACCTGGTCTCTCTCTCTAAGGGTCAGGTACTGACCTGGTCTCTCTAAGGGTCAGGTACTGACCTGGTCTCTCTCTCTACAGGTCAGATACTGACCTGGTCTCTCTCTCTAAGGGTCAGGTACTGACCTGGTCTCTCTCTCTAAAGGGACAGGTACTGACCTGGTCTCTCTCTCTACGGGTCAGTACCTGACCTGGTCTCTCACTCTACGGGTCAGGTACTGACCTGGTCTCTCTCTACGGGTCAGGTACTGACCTGGTCTCCCTCTCTAAGGGTCAGGTACTGACGTGACCCTCTCTCTAAGGGTCAGGTACTTACCTGGTCTCTCTCTCTAATGGTCAGGTACTGACCTGGTCTCTCTCTCTAAGGGTCAGGTACTTACCTGGTCTCTCTCTCTAAGGGTCAGGTACTGACCTGGTCTCTCTCTCTAAGGGTCAGGTACTGACCTGGTCTTTCTCTCTAAGGGTCAGGTACTGACCTGGTCTCTCTCTACGGGTCAGGTACTGACCTGGTCTCCCTCTCTAAGGGTCAGGTACTGACCTGACCCTCTCTCTAAGGGTCAGGTACTGACCTGGTCTCTCTCTCTACGGGACAGGTACTGACCTGGTCTCTCTTTCTAAGGGTCAGGTACTGACCTGGTCTCTCTCTCTAAGGGTCAGGTACTGACCTGGTCTCTCTCTCTCTAAGGGTCAGGTACTGACCTGGTCTCTCTCTCTCTCTAAGGGTCAGGTACTGACCTGGTCTCTCTTTCTAAAGGTAAGGTACTGACCTGGTCTCTCTCTCTAAGGGTCAGGTACTGACCTGGTCTCTCTCTACGGGTCAGGTACTGACCTGGTCTCCCTCTCTAAGGGTCAGGTACTGACCTGGTCTCTCTCTCTCTAAGGGTCAGGTACTGACCTGGTCTCTCTCTCTAAGGGTCAGGTTCTGACCTGGTCTCTCTCTCTAAGGGTCAGGTACTGACCTGGTCTCTCTCTCTAAGGGTCAGGTACTGACCTGGGCTCTCTCTCTAAGAGTCAGGTACTGACCTGGTCTCTCTCTCTAAGGGTCAGGTACTGACCTGGTCTCTCTCTCTAAGGGTCAGGTACTGACCTGGTCTCTCTCTCTAAGGGTCAGGTACTGACCTGGTCTCTCTAAGGGTCAGGTACTGACCTGGTCTCTCTCTCTACAGGTCAGATACTGACCCGGTCTCTCTCTCTAAGGGTCAGGTACTGACCTGGTCTCTCTCTCTAAAGGGACAGGTACTGACCTGGTCTCTCTCTCTACGGGTCAGTACCTGACCTGGTCTCTCACTCTACGGGTCAGGTACTGACCTGGTCTCTCTCTACGGGTCAGGTACTGACCTGGTCTCCCTCTCTAAGGGTCAGGTACTGACGTGACCCTCTCTCTAAGGGTCAGGTACTTACCTGGTCTCTCTCTCTAATGGTCAGGTACTGACCTGGTCTCTCTCTCTAAGGGTCAGGTACTTACCTGGTCTCTCTCTCTAAGGGTCAGGTACTGACCTGGTCTCTCTCTCTAAGGGTCAGGTACTGACCTGGTCTTTCTCTCTAAGGGTCAGGTACTGACCTGGTCTCTCTCTACGGGTCAGGTACTGACCTGGTCTCCCTCTCTAAGGGTCAGGTACTGACCTGACCCTCTCTCTAAGGGTCAGGTACTGACCTGGTCTCTCTCTCTACGGGACAGGTACTGACCTGGTCTCTCTCTCTACGGGACAGGTACTGACCTTGTCTCTCTCTCTAAGGGTCAGGTACTGACCTGGTCTCTCTCTCTCTCTAGGGGACAGATACTGACCTGGTCTCTCTCTCTAAGGGACAGGTAACGACCTGGTCTCTCTCTCTAAAGTCAGGTACTGACCTGGTCTCTCTCTCTAAGGGTCAGGTACTGACCTGGTCTCTCTCTCTAATGGTCAGGTACTGACCTGGTCTCTCTCTCTAAGGGTCAGGTACTGACCTTGTCTCTCTCTCTACGGGTCAGGTACTGACCTGGTCTCTCTCTCTACGGGTCAGGTACTGACCTGGTCTCTCTCTCTACGGGTCAGGTACTGACCTGGTCTCTCTCTCTAAGGGTCAGGTACTGACCTGGTCTCTCTCTCTAAGGGTCTGGTACTGACCTGTTCTCTCTCTCTACAGGTCAGTAACTGACCTGGTCTCTCACTCTACGGGTCAGGTACTGACCTGGTCTCTCTCTCTAAGGGTCAGGTACTGACCTGGTCTCTCTCTCTCTAAGGGTCAGGTACTGACCTGGTCTCTCTCTCTCTAAGGGTCAGGTACTGACCTGGTCTCTCTCTCTAAGGGTCAGGTACTGACCTGGTCTCTCTCTCTAAGGGTCAGGTACTGACCTGGGCTCTCTCTCTAAGGGTCAGGTACTGACCTGGTCTCTCTCTCTAAGGGTCAGGTACTGACCTGGTCTCTCTCTCTAAGGGTCAGGTACTGACCTGGTCTCTCTCTCTCTAAGGGTCAGGTACTGACCTGGTCTCTCTCTCTCTCTAAGGGTCAGGTACTGACCTGGTCTCTCTTTCTAAAGGTCAGGTACTGACCTGGTCTCTCTCTCTAAGGGTCAGGTACTGACCTGGTCTCTCTCTACGGGTCAGGTACTGACCTGGTCTCCCTCTCTAAGGGTCAGGTACTGACCTGGTCTCTCTCTCTACGGGTCAGTACCTGACCTGGTCTCTCACTCTACGGGTCAGGTACTGACCTGGTCTCTCTCTACGGGTCAGTTACTGACCTGGTCTCCCTCTCTAAGAGTCAGGTGCTGACGTGACCCTCTCTCTAAGGGTCAGGTGCTTACCTGGTCTCTCTCTCTAAGGGTCAGGTACTGACCTGGTCTCTCTCTCTAAGGGTCAGGTACTGACCTGGTCTCTCTCTACGGGTCAGGTACTGACCTGGTCTCCCTCTCTAAGGTTCAGGTACTGACCTGACCCTCTCTCTAAGGGTCAGGTACTGACCTGGTCTCTCTCTCTACGGGACAGGTACTGACCTGGTCTCTCTTTCTAAGGGTCAGGTACTGACCTGGTCTCTCTCTCTAAGGGTCAGGTACTGACCTGGTCTCTCTCTCTCTAAGGGTCAGGTACTGACCTGGTCTCTCTCTCTCTCTAAGGGTCAGGTACTGACCTGGTCTCTCTTTCTAAAGGTAAGGTACTGACCTGGTCTCTCTCTCTAAGGGTCAGGTACTGACCTGGTCTCTCTCTACGGGTCAGGTACTGACCTGGTCTCCCTCTCTAAGGGTCAGGTACTGACCTGGTCTCTCTCTCTCTAAGGGTCAGGTACTGACCTGGTCTCTCTCTCTAAGGGTCAGGTTCTGACCTGGTCTCTCTCTCTAAGGGTCAGGTACTGACCTGGTCTCTCTCTCTAAGGGTCAGGTACTGACCTGGGCTCTCTCTCTAAGAGTCAGGTACTGACCTGGTCTCTCTCTCTAAGGGTCAGGTACTGACCTGGTCTCTCTCTCTAAGGGTCAGGTACTGACCTGGTCTCTCTCTCTAAGGGTCAGGTACTGACCTGGTCTCTCTAAGGGTCAGGTACTGACCTGGTCTCTCTCTCTACAGGTCAGATACTGACCTGGTCTCTCTCTCTAAGGGTCAGGTACTGACCTGGTCTCTCTCTCTAAAGGGACAGGTACTGACCTGGTCTCTCTCTCTACGGGTCAGTACCTGACCTGGTCTCTCACTCTACGGGTCAGGTACTGACCTGGTCTCTCTCTACGGGTCAGGTACTGACCTGGTCTCCCTCTCTAAGGGTCAGGTACTGACGTGACCCTCTCTCTAAGGGTCAGGTACTTACCTGGTCTCTCTCTCTAATGGTCAGGTACTGACCTGGTCTCTCTCTCTAAGGGTCAGGTACTTACCTGGTCTCTCTCTCTAAGGGTCAGGTACTGACCTGGTCTCTCTCTCTAAGGGTCAGGTACTGACCTGGTCTTTCTCTCTAAGGGTCAGGTACTGACCTGGTCTCTCTCTACGGGTCAGGTACTGACCTGGTCTCCCTCTCTAAGGGTCAGGTACTGACCTGACCCTCTCTCTAAGGGTCAGGTACTGACCTGGTCTCTCTCTCTACGGGACAGGTACTGACCTGGTCTCTCTCTCTACGGGACAGGTACTGACCTTGTCTCTCTCTCTAAGGGTCAGGTACTGACCTGGTCTCTCTCTCTCTCTAGGGGACAGATACTGACCTGGTCTCTCTCTCTAAGGGACAGGTAACGACCTGGTCTCTCTCTCTAAAGTCAGGTACTGACCTGGTCTCTCTCTCTAAGGGTCAGGTACTGACCTGGTCTCTCTCTCTAATGGTCAGGTACTGACCTGGTCTCTCTCTCTAAGGGTCAGGTACTGACCTTGTCTCTCTCTCTACGGGTCAGGTACTGACCTGGTCTCTCTCTCTACGGGTCAGGTACTGACCTGGTCTCTCTCTCTACGGGTCAGGTACTGACCTGGTCTCTCTCTCTAAGGGTCAGGTACTGACCTGGTCTCTCTCTCTAAGGGTCTGGTACTGACCTGTTCTCTCTCTCTACAGGTCAGTAACTGACCTGGTCTCTCACTCTACGGGTCAGGTACTGACCTGGTCTCTCTCTCTAAGGGTCAGGTACTGACCTGGTCTCTCTCTCTAAGGGTCAGGTACTGACCTGGTCTCTCTCTCTAAGGGTCAGGTACTGACCTGGTCTCTCTCTCTAAGGGTCAGGTACTGACCTGGTCTCTCTCTCTAAGGGTCAGGTACTGACCTGGTCTATCTCTCTAAGGGTCCGGTACTGACCTGGTCTCTCTCTAAGGGTCAGGTACTGACCTGGTCTCTCTCTCTAAGGGACAGATACTGACCTGGTCTCTCTCTCTAAGGGTCAGGTACTGACCTGGTCTCTCTCTCTAAGGGTCAGGTACTGACCTGGTCTCTCTCTCTAAGGGTCAGGTACTGACCTGGTCTCTCTAAGGGTCAGGTACTGACCTGGTCTCTCTCTCTACAGGTCAGGTACTGACCTGGTCTCTCTCTCTAAGGGTCAGGTACTGACCTGGTCTCTCTCTCTCTAAGGGCCGGGTACTGACCTGGTCTCTCTCTCTAAAGGGACAGGTACTGACCTGGTCTCTATCTCTACGGGTCAGTACCTGACCTGGTCTCTCTCTCTACGGGTCAGGTACTGACCTGGTCTCTCTCTCTAAGGGTCAGGTACTGACGTGACCCTCTCTCTAAGGGTCAGGTACTGACCTGGTCTCTCTCTCTAAGGGTCAGGTACTGACCTGGTCTCTCTCTCTCTAAGGGTCAGGTACTGACCTGGTCTCTCTCTCTAAGGGTCAGGTACTGACCTGGTCTCTCTCTCTAAGGGTCAGGTACTGACTTGGTCTCTCTCTCTAAGGGTCAGGTACTGACCTGGTCTCTCTAAGGGTCAGATACTGTACTGGTCTCTCTCTCTACGGGTCAGGTGCTGACCTGGTCTCTCTCTCTAAGAGTCAGGTACTGACCTGGTCTCTCTCTCTAAGGGTCAGGTACTGACCTGGTCTCTCTCTCTAAGGGTCAGGTACTGACCTGGTCTCTCTAAGGGTCAGGTACTGACCTGGTCTCTCTCTCTACAGGTCAGGTACTGACCTGGTCTCTCTCTCTAAGGGTCAGGTACTAACCTGGTCTCTCTCTCTAAAGGGACAGGTACTGACCTGGTCTCTCTCTCTACGGGTCAGTACCTGACCTGGTCTCTCACTCTACGGGTCAGGGACTGACCTGGTCTCTCTCTACGGGTCAGGTACTGACCTGGTCTCTCTCTCTACGGGACAGGTACTGACCTTGTCTCTCTCTCTAAGGGTCAGGTACTGACCTGGTCTCTCTCTCTCTCTCTAGGGGACAGATACTGACCTGGTCTCTCTCTCTAAGGGACAGGTAACGACCTGGTCTCTCTCTCTAAAGTCAGGTACTGACCTGGTCTCTCTCTCTAAGGGTCAGGTACTGACCTGGTCTCTCTCTCTAATGGTCAGGTACTGACCTGGTCTCTCTCTCTAAGGGTCAGGTACTGACCTTGTCTCTGTCTCTACGGGTCAGGTACTGACCTGGTCTCTCTCTCTACGGGTCAGGTACTGACCTGGTCTCTCTCTCTACGTGTCAGGTACTGACCTGGTCTCTCTCTCTAAGGGTCAGGTACTAACCTGGTCTCTCTCTCTAAGGGTCTGGTACTGACTTGTTCTCTTTCTCTACAGGTCAGTAACTGACCTGGTCTCTCACTCTACGGGTCAGGTACTGACCTGGTCTCTCTCTCTAAGGGTCAGGTACTGACCTGGTGTCTCTCTCTAAGGGTCAGGTACTGACCTGGTCTCTCTCTCTAAGGGTCAGGTACTGACCTGGTCTCTCTCTCTACGGGTCAGGTACTGACCTGGTCTCTCTCTCTAAGGGTCAGGTACTGACCTGGTCTCTCTCTCTAAGGGTCCGGTACTGACCTGGTCTCTCTCTAAGGGTCAGGTACTGACCTGGTCTCTCTCTCTAAGGGACAGATACTGACCTGGTCTCTCTCTCTAAGGGTCAGGCACTGACATGGTCTCTCTCTCTACAGGTCAGGTACTGACCTGGTCTCTCTCTCTACGGGTCAGTACCTGACCTGGTCTCTCTCTCTACGGGTCAGGTACTGACCTGGTCTCCCTCTCTAAGGGTCAGGTACTGACGTGACCCTCTCTCTAAGGGTCAGGTACTGACCTGGTCTCTCTCTCTAAGGGTCAGGTACTGACCTGGTCTCTCTCTCTAAGAGTCATGTACTGACCTGGTCTCTCTCTCTAAGGGTCAGGTACTGACCTGGTCTCTCTCTCTAAGGGTCAGGTACTGACCTGGTCTCTCTAAGGGTCAGGTACTGACCTGGTCTCTCTCTCTACAGGTCAGGTACTGACCTGGTCTCTCTCTCTACGGGTCAGGTACTGACCTGGTCTCTCTCTCTAAGGGTCAGGTACTGACCTGGTCTCTCTAAGGGTCAGGTACTGACCTGGTCTCTCTCTCTACAGGTCAGGTACTGACCTGGTCTCTCTCTCTAAGGGTCAGGTACTGACCTGGTCTCTCTCTCTCTAAGGGTCAGGTACTGACCTGGTCTCTCTCTCTAAAGGGACAGGTACTGACCTGGTCTCTCTCTCTACGGGTCAGTACCTGACCTGGTCTCTCACTCTACGGGTCAGGGACTGACCTGGTCTCTCTCTACGGGTCAGGTACGGACCTGGTCTCCCTCTCTAAGGGTCAGGGACTGACCTGGTCTCTCTAAGGGTCAGGTACTTACCTGGTCTCTCTCTCTAAGGGTCAGGTACTGACCTGGTCTCTCTCTCTAAGGGTCAGGTACTTACCTGGTCTCTCTCTCTAGGGGTCAGGTACTGACCTGGTCTCTCTCTCTAAGGGTCAGGTACTGACCTGGTCTCTCTCTCTAAGGGTCAGGTACTGACCTGGTCTCTCTCTCTAAGGGTCAGGTACTGAACTGGTCTCTCTCTCTAAGGGTCAGGTACTGACCTGGTCTCTCTCTCCACGGGTCAGGTACTGACCTGGTCTCTCCCTCTAAGGGTCAGGTACTGACCTGGTCTCTCTCTCTAAGGGTCAGGTACTGACCTGGTCTCTCTAAGGGTCAGGTACTGACCTGGTCTCTCTCTCTACAGGTCAGGTACTGACCTGGTCTCTCTCTCTAAGGGTCAGGTACTGACCTGGTCTCTCTCTCTCTAAGGGTCGGGTACTGACCTGGTCTCTCTCTCTAAAGGGACAGGTACTGACCTGGTCTCTATCTCTACGGGTCAGTACCTGACCTGGTCTCTCTCTCTACGGGTCAGGTACTGACCTGGTCTCTCTCTCTAAGGGTCAGGTACTGACGTGACCCTCTCTCTAAGGGTCAGGTACTGACCTGGTCTCTCTCTCTAAGGGTCAGGTACTGACCTGGTCTCTCTCTCTCTAAGGGTCAGGTACTGACCTGGTCTCTCTCTCTAAGGGTCAGGTACTGACCTGGTCTCTCTCTCTAAGGGTCAGGTACTGACTTGGTCTCTCTCTCTAAGGGTCAGGTACTGACCTGGTCTGTCTAAGGGTCAGATACTGTACTGGTCTCTCTCTCTACGGGTCAGGTGCTGACCTGGTCTCTCTCTCTAAGAGTCAGGTACTGACCTGGTCTCTCTCTCTAAGGGTCAGGTACTGACCTGGTCTCTCTCTCTAAGGGTCAGATACTGACCTGGTCTCTCTAAGGGTCAGGTACTGACCTGGTCTCTCTCTCTACAGGTCAGGTACTGACCTGGTCTCTCTCTCTAAGGGTCAGGTACTAACCTGGTCTCTCTCTCTAAAGGGACAGGTACTGACCTGGTCTCTCTCTCTACGGGTCAGTACCTGACCTGGTCTCTCACTCTACGGGTCAGGGACTGACCTGGTCTCTCTCTACGGGTCAGGTACTGACCTGGTCTCTCTCTCTACGGGACAGGTACTGACCTTGTCTCTCTCTCTAAGGGTCAGGTACTGACCTGGTCTCGCTCTCTCTCTCTAGGGGACAGATACTGACCTGGTCTCTCTCTCTAAGGGACAGGTAACGACCTGGTCTCTCTCTCTAAAGTCAGGTACTGACCTGGTCTCTCTCTCTAAGGGTCAGGTACTGACCTGGTCTCTCTCTCTAATGGTCAGGTACTGACCTGGTCTCTCTCTCTAAGGGTCAGGTACTGACCTTGTCTCTGTCTCTACGGGTCAGGTACTGACCTGGTCTCTCTCTCTACGGGTCAGGTACTGACCTGGTCTCTCTCTCTACGGGTCAGGTACTGACCTGGTCTCTCTCTCTAAGGGTCAGGTACTAACCTGGTCTCTCTCTCTAAGGGTCTGGTACTGACTTGTTCTCTTTCTCTACAGGTCAGTAACTGACCTGGTCTCTCACTCTACGGGTCAGGTACTGACCTGGTCTCTCTCTCTAAGGGTCAGGTACTGACCTGGTGTCTCTCTCTAAGGGTCAGATACTGACCTGGTCTCTCTCTCTAAGGGTCAGGTACTGACCTGGTCTCTCTCTCTACGGGTCAGGTACTGACCTGGTCTCTCTCTCTAAGGGTCAGGTACTGACCTGGTCTCTCTCTCTAAGGGTCCGGTACTGACCTGGTCTCTCTCTAAGGGTCAGGTACTGACCTGGTCTCTCTCTCTAAGGGACAGATACTGACCTGGTCTCTCTCTCTAAGGGTCAGGCACTGACATGGTCTCTCTCTCTACAGGTCAGGTACTGACCTGGTCTCTCTCTCTACGGGTCAGTACCTGACCTGGTCTCTCTCTCTACGGGTCAGGTACTGACCTGGTCTCCCTCTCTAAGGGTCAGGTACTGACGTGACCCTCTCTCTAAGGGTCAGGTACTGACCTGGTCTCTCTCTCTAAGGGTCAGGTACTGACCTGGTCTCTCTCTCTAAGAGTCATGTACTGACCTGGTCTCTCTCTCTAAGGGTCAGGTACTGACCTGGTCTCTCTCTCTAAGGGTCAGGTACTGACCTGGTCTCTCTAAGGGTCAGGTACTGACCTGGTCTCTCTCTCTACAGGTCAGGTACTGACCTGGTCTCTCTCTCTACGGGTCAGGTACTGACCTGGTCTCTCTCTCTAAGGTTCAGGTACTGACCTGTTCTCTCTAAGGGTCAGGTACTGACCTGGTCTCTCTCTCTACAGGTCAGGTACTGACCTGGTCTCTCTCTCTAAGGGTCAGGTACTGACCTGGTCTCTCTCTCTCTAAGGGTCAGGTACTGACCTGGTCTCTCTCTCTAAAGGGACAGGTACTGACCTGGTCTCTCTCTCTACGGGTCAGTACCTGACCTGGTCTCTCACTCTACGGGTCAGGGACTGACCTGGTCTCTCTCTACGGGTCAGGTACTGACCTGGTCTCCCTCTCTAAGGGTCAGGGACTGACCTGGTCTCTCTCTAAGGGTCAGGTACTTACCTGGTCTCTCTCTCTAAGGGTCAGGTACTGACCTGGTCTCTCTCTCTAAGGGTCAGGTACTTACCTGGTCTCTCTCTCTAGGGGTCAGGTACTGACCTGGTCTCTCTCTCTAAGGGTCAGGTACTGACCTGGTCTCTCTCTACGGGTCAGGTACTGACCTGGTCTCCCTCTCTAAGGGTCAGGTACTGACCTGGTCTCCCTCTCTAAGGGTCAGGTACTGACCTGGTCTCTCTCTCTACGGGACAGGTACTGACCTGGTCTCTCTCTCTACGGGACAGGTACTGACCTTGTCTCTCTCTCTAAGGGTCAGGTACTGACCTGGTCTCTCTCTCTCTCTAGGGGACAGATACTGACCGGGTCTCTCTCTCTAAGGGACAGGTAACGACCTGGTCTCTCTCTCTACGGGTCAGGTACTGACCTGGTCTCTCTCTCTAAGGGTCAGGTACTGACCTGGTCTCTCTCCCTAATGGTCAGGTACTGACCTGGTCTCTCTCTCTAAGGGTCAGGTACTGACCTGGTCTCTCTCTCTACGGGACAGGTAATGACCTGGTCTCTCTCTCTAAGGGTCAGGTACTGACCTGTTCTCTCTCTCTAAGGGACAGATACTGACCTGGTCTCTCTCTCTACGGGACAGGTACTAACCTGGTCTCTCTCCCTAAGGGTCAGGTACTGACTTGGTCTCTCTCTCTACGGGCCAGGTACTGACCTGGTCTCTCTCTCTAAGGGTCAGGTACTGACCTGGTCTATCTCTCTAAGGGTCAGGTACTGACATGACCCTCTCTCTAAGTGTCAGGTACTGACCTGGTCTCTTTCTCTAAGGGACAGGTACTGAGCTGGTCTCTCTCTCTACGGGACAGGTACTGACATGGTCTCTCTCTCTATGGGTCAGCTACTGACCGGGTCTCTCTCTCTAAGGGTCAGGTACTGACCTGGTCTCTCTCTCTACGGGACAGGTACTGACCTGGTCTCTCTCTCTATGGGACAGGTACTGACCTTGTCTCTCTCTCTAAGGGTCAGGTACTGACCTGGTCTCTCTCTCTCTAAGGGTCAGGTACTGACCTGGTCTCTCTCTCTAAAGGGACAGGTACTGACCTGGTCTCTCTCTCTACGGGTCAGTACCTGACCTGGTCTCTCACTCTACGGGTCAGGGACTGACCTGGTCTCTCTCTACGGGTCAGGTACTGACCTGGTCTCCCTCTCTAAGGGTCAGGGACTGACCTGGTCTCTCTCTAAGGGTCAGGTACTTACCTGGTCTCTCTCTCTAAGGGTCAGGTACTGACCTGGTCTCTCTCTCTAAGGGTCAGGTACTTACCTGGTCTCTCTCTCTAGGGGTCAGGTACTGACCTGGTCTCTCTCTCTAAGGGTCAGGTACTGACCTGGTCTCTCTCTACGGGTCAGGTACTGACCTGGTCTCCCTCTCTAAGGGTCAGGTACTGACCTGGTCTCCCTCTCTAAGGGTCAGGTACTGACCTGGTCTCTCTCTCTACGGGAGAGGTACTGACCTGGTCTCTCTCTCTACGGGACAGGTACTGACCTTGTCTCTCTCTCTAAGGGTCAGGTACTGACCTGGTCTCTCTCTCTCTCTAGGGGACAGATACTGACCTGGTCTCTCTCTCTAAGGGACAGGTAACGACCTGGTCTCTCTCTCTACGGGTCAGGTACTGACCTGGTCTCTCTCTCTAAGGGTCAGGTACTGACCTGGTCTCTCTCCCTAATGGTCAGGTACTGACCTGGTCTCTCTCTCTAAGGGTCAGGTACTGACCTGGTCTCTCTCTCTACGGGACAGGTAATGACCTGGTCTCTCTCTCTAAGGGTCAGGTACTGACCTGTTCTCTCTCTCTAAGGGACAGATACTGACCTGGTCTCTCTCTCTACGGGACAGGTACTAACCTGGTCTCTCTCCCTAAGGGTCAGGTACTGACTTGGTCTCTCTCTCTACGGGCCAGGTACTGACCTGGTCTCTCTCTCTAAGGGTCAGGTACTGACCTGGTCTATCTCTCTAAGGGTCAGGTACTGACATGACCCTCTCTCTAAGGGTCAGGTACTGACCTGGTCTCTCTCTCTCTCTAGGGGACAGATACTGACTTGGTCTCTCTCTCTAAGGGACAGGTAACGACCTGGTCTCTCTCTCTAAAGTCAGGTACTGACCTGGTCTCTCTCTCTAAGGGTCAGGTACTGACCTTGTCTCTCTCTCTACGGGTCAGGTACTGACCTGGTCTCTCTCTCTACGGGTCAGGTACTGACCTGGTCTCTCTCTCTACGGGTCAGGTACTGACCTGGTCTCTCTCTCTAAGGGTCAGGTACTGACCTGGTCTCTCTCTCTAAGGGTCTGGTACTGACCTGTTCTCTCTCTCTACAGGTCAGTAACTGACCTGGTCTCTCACTCTACGGGTCAGGTACTGACCTGGTCTCTCTAAGGGTCAGGTACAGACCTGGTCTCTCTCTCTACGGGACAGGTACTGACCTTGTCTCTCTCTCTAAGGGTCAGGTACTGACCTTGTCTCTCTAAGGGTCAGGTACTGACCTGGTCTCTCTCTCTAAGGGTCAGGTACTGACCTGGTCTCTCTAAGGGTAAGGTACTGACCTGGTCTCTCTCTTTAAGGGTCAGGTACTGACCTGGTCTCTCTCTCTACGGGACAGGTACTGACCTGGTCTCTCTCTCTAAGGGTCAGGTACTGACTTGGTCTCTCTCTCTACGGGTCAGGTACTGACCTGGTCTCTCTCTCTAAGGGTCAGGTACTGACCTGGTCTCTCTCTCTACGGGACAGGTACTGACCTGGTATCTCTCTCTAAGGGTCAGGTACTGACCTGGTCTCTCTAAGGGTCAGGTACTGACCTGGTCTCTCTCTCTACGGGACAGGTACTGACCTTGTCTCTCTCTCTAAGGGTCAGGTACTGACCTTGTCTCTCTAAGGGTCAGGTACTGACCTGGTCTCTCTCTCTAAGGGTCAGGTACTGACCTGACCCTCTCTCTAAGGGTCAGGTACTGACCTGGTCTCTCTCTCTAAGGGACAGGTACTGACCTGGTCTCTCTCTCTACGGGACAGGTACTGACCTTGTCTCTCTCTCTACGGGACAGGTACTGACCTGGTCTCTCTCTCTAAGGGTCAGGTACTGACCTGGACTATCTCTCTAAGGGTCAGGTACTCACCTGGTCTCTCTAAGGGTCAGGTACTGACCTGGTCTCTCTAAGGGTCAGGTACTGACCTGGTCTCTCTAAGGGTCAGGTACTGACCTGGTCTCTCTAAGGGTCAGGTACTGACCTGGTCTCTCTAAGGGTAAGGTACTGACCTGGTCTCTCTCTCTAAGGGTCAGGTACTGACCTGGTCTCTCTCTCTACGGGACAGGTACTGACCTGGTCTCTCTCTCTAAGGGTCAGGTACTGACTTGGTCTCTCTCTCTACGGGTCAGGTACTGACCTGGTCTCTCTCTCTAAGGGTCAGGTACTGACCTGGTCTCTCTCTCTACGGGACAGGTACTGACCTGGTCTCTCTCTCTAAGGGTCAGGTACTGACCTGGTCTCTCTAAGGTTCAGGTACTGACCTGGTCTCTCTCTCTACGGGACAGGTACTGACCTTGTCTCTCTCTCTAAGGGTCAGGTACTGACCTTGTCTCTCTAAGGGTCAGGTACTGACCTGGTCTCTCTCTCTACGGGACAGGTACTGACCTTGTCTCTCTCTCTAAGGGTCAGGTACTGACCTTGTCTCTCTAAGGGTCAGGTACTGACCTTGTCTCTCTAAGGGTCAGGTACTGACCTGGTCTCTCTAAGGGTAAGGTACTGACCTGGTCTCTCTCTCTAAGGGTCAGGTACTGACCTGGTCTCTCTCTCTACGGGACAGGTACTGACCTGGTCTCTCTCTCTAAGGGTCAGGTACTGACTTGGTCTCTCTCTCTACGGGTCAGGTACTGACCTGGTCTCTCTCTCTAAGGGTCAGGTACTGACCTGGTCTCTCTCTCTACGGGACAGGTACTGACCTGGTCTCTCTCTCTAAGGGTCAGGTACTGACCTGGTCTCTCTAAGGGTCAGGTACTGACCTGGTCTCTCTCTCTACGGGACAGGTACTGACCTTGTCTCTCTCTCTAAGGGTCAGGTACTGACCTTGTCTCTCTAAGGGTCAGGTACTGACCTGGTCTCTCTCTCTAAGGGTCAGGTACTGACCTGACCCTCTCTCTAAGGGTCAGGTACTGACCTGGTCTCTCTCTCTAAGGGACAGGTACTGACCTGGTCTCTCTCTCTACGGGACAGGTACTGACCTTGTCTCTCTCTCTACGGGACAGGTACTGACCTGGTCTCTCTCTCTAAGGGTCAGGTACTGACCTGGACTATCTCTCTAAGGGTCAGGTACTCACCTGGTCTCTCTAAGGGTCAGGTACTGACCTGGTCTCTCTAAGGGTCAGGTACTGACCTGGTCTCTCTAAGGGTCAGGTACTGACCTGGTCTCTCTAAGGGTCAGGTACTGACCTGGTCTCTCTAAGGGTAAGGTACTGACCTGGTCTCTCTCTCTAAGGGTCAGGTACTGACCTGGTCTCTCTCTCTACGGGACAGGTACTGACCTGGTCTCTCTCTCTAAGGGTCAGGTACTGACTTGGTCTCTCTCTCTACGGGTCAGGTACTGACCTGGTCTCTCTCTCTAAGGGTCAGGTACTGACCTGGTCTCTCTCTCTACGGGACAGGTACTGACCTGGTCTCTCTCTCTAAGGGTCAGGTACTGACCTTGTCTCTCTAAGGGTCAGGTACTGACCTGGTCTCTCTCTCTACGGGACAGGTACTGACCTTGTCTCTCTCTCTAAGGGTCAGGTACTGACCTTGTCTCTCTAAGGGTCAGGTACTGACCTGGTCTCTCTCTCTAAGGGTCAGGTACTGACATGACCCTCTCTCTAAGGGTCAGGTACTGACCTGGTCTCTCTCTCTAAGGGACAGGTACTGACCTGGTCTCTCTCTCTACGGGACAGGTACTGACCTTGTCTCTCTCTCTAAGGGTCAGGTACTGACCTGGACTCTCTAAGGGTCAGGTACTGACCCGATATCTCTCTCTACGGGTCAGGTACTGACCTGGTCTCTCTCTCTAAGGGACAGGTACTGACCTGGTCTCTCTCTCTACGGGACAGGTACTGACCTGGTCTCTCTCTCTAAGGGTCAGATCCTGACCTGGTCTCTCTAAGGGTCAGGTACTGACCTGGTCTCTCTCTCTCTAAGGGTCAGATCCTGACCTGGTCTCTCTCTCTAAGGGACAGACACTGACCTGGTCTCTCTCTCTACGGGACAGGTACTGACCTGGTCTCTCTCCCTAAGGGTCAGGTACTGACTTGGTCTCTCTCTCTACGGGTCAGGTACTGACCTGGTCTCTCTCTCTCTAAGGGTCAGGTACTGACCTTGTCTCTCTAAGGGTCAGGTACTGACCTGGTCTCTCTCTCTAAGGGTCAGTTACTGACCTGGTCTCTCTCTCTAAGGGTCAGGTACTGACCTGGTCTCTCTAAGGGTCAGGTACTGATCTGATCTATCTGTCTAAGGGACAGGTACTGACCTGACCATCTCTCTAAGGGACAGGTACTGACCTGGACTCTCTCTCCAATGGTCAGGTACTGACCTGGTCTCTCTCTCTACGGGACAGGTACTGACCTGGTCTCTCTAAGGGTCAGGTACTGACCTTGTCTCTCTCTCTAAGGGTCAGGTACTGACCTTGTCTCTCTCTCTAAGGGTCAGGTACTGACCTGACCCTCTCTCTAAGGGTCAGGTACTGACCTGGTCTCTCTCTCTAAGGGACAGGTACTGACCTGGTCTCTCTCTCTACGGGACAGGTACTGACCTGGTCTCTCTCTCTAAGGGTCAGGTACTGACCTGGTCTCTCTCTCTAAGGGTCAGATCCTGACCTGGTCTCTCTCTCTACGGGACAGGTACTGACCTGGTCTCTCTCTCTAAGGGTCAGGTACTGACCTGGTCTCTCTCTCTAAGGGTCAGTTACTGACCTGGTCTCTCTCTCTAAGGGTCAGGTACTGATCTGATCTCTCTCTCTAAGGGACAGGTACTGACCTGACCATCTCTCTAAGGGACAGGTACTGACCTGGACTCTCTCTCCAAAGGTCAGGTACTGACCTGGTCTCTCTCTCTACGGGACAGGTACTGACCTGGTCTCTCTCTCTAAGGGTCAGGTACTGACCTGGTCTCTCTAAGTGTCAGGTACTGACCTGGTCTCTCTCTCTTAGGGTCAGGTACTGACCTGGTCTCTCTCTCTAAGGGTCAGGTACTGACCTGGTCTCTCTAAGGGTCAGGTACTGACCTGGTCTCTCTAAGGGTCAGGTACTGACCTAGTCTCTCTCTCTAAGGGTCAGGTACTGACCCGGTCTCTCTCTCTAAAGGTCAGGTACTGACCTGGTCTCTCTAAGGGTCAGGTACTGACCTGGTCTCTCTCTCTAAGTGTCAGGTACTGACCTGGTCTCTCTATCTATGGGTCAGCTACTGACCGGGTCTCTCTCTCTAAGGGTCAGGTACTGACCTTGTCTCGCTAATGGTCAGGTACTGACCTGGTCTCTCTAAGGGTCAGGTACTGACCTGGTCTCTCTAAGGGTTAGGTACTGACCTAGTCTCTCTCTCTAAGGGTCAGGTACTGACCCGGTCTCTCTCTCTAAAGGTCAGGTACTGACCTGGTCTCTCTAAGGGTCAGGTACTGACCTTGTCTCTCTAAGGGTCAGGTACTGACCTGGTCTCTCTAAGGGTCAGGTACTGACCTGGTCTCTCTAAGGGTCAGGTACTGACCTGGTCTCTCTAAGGGTCAGGTACTGACCTGGTCTCTCTCTCTACGGGACAGGTACTGACCTGGTCTCTCTCTCTAAGGGTCAGGTACTGACTTGGTCTCTCTCTCTACCGGTCAGGTACTGACCTGGTCTCTCCTCTAAGGGTCAGGTACTGACCTGGTCTCTCTCTCTCTAAGGGTCAGTTACTGACCTGGTCTCTCTCTCTAAGGGTCAGGTACTGACCTGGTCTCTCTCTCTACGGGACAGGTACTGACCTGGTCTCTCTCTCTAAGGGTCAGGTACTGACTTGGTCTCTCTCTCTACGGGTCAGGTACTGACCTGGTCTCTCTCTCTAAGGGTCAGGTACTGACCTGGTCTCTCTCTCTACGGGACAGGTACTGACCTGGTCTCTCTCTCTAAGGGTCAGGTACTGACCTGGTCTCTCTCTCTAAGGGACAGGTACTGACCTGGTCTCTCTCTCTACGGGACAGGTACTGACCTGGTCTCTCTCTCTAAGGGTCAGGTACTGACCTGGTCTCTCTCTCTAAGGGTCAGATCCTGACCTGGTCTCTCTCTCTAAGGGACAGACACTGACCTGGTCTCTCTCTCTACGGGACAGGTACTGACCTGGTCTCTCTCCCTAAGGGTCAGGTACTGACTTGGTCTCTCTCTCTACGGGTCAGGTACTGACCTGGTCTCTCTCTCTCTAAGGGTCAGGTACTGACCTGGTCTCTCTCTCTACGGGACAGGTACTGACCTGCTCTCTCTCTCTAAGGGTCAGGTACTGACTTGGTCTCTCTCTCTACGGGTCAGGTACTGACCTGGTCTCTCTCTCTAAGGGTCAGGTACTGACCTGGTCTCTCTCTCTACGGGACAGGTACTGACCTGGTCTCTCTCTCTAAGGGTCAGGTACTGACCTGGTCTCTCTAAGGGTCAGGTACTGACCTGGTCTCTCTCTCTACGGGACAGGTACTGACCTTGTCTCTCTCTCTAAGGGTCAGGTACTGACCTTGTCTCTCTAAGGGTCAGGTACTGACCTGGTCTCTCTCTCTAAGGGTCAGGTACTGACCTGACCCTCTCTCTAAGGGTCAGGTACTGACCTGGTCTCTCTCTCTAAGGGACAGGTACTGACCTGGTCTCTCTCTCTACGGGACAGGTACTGACCTTGTCTCTCTCTCTAAGGGTCAGGTAATGACCTGGACTCTCTAAGGGTCAGGTACTGAGCCGATATCTCTCTCTACGGGTCAGGTACTGACCTGGTCTCTCTCTCTAAGGGACAGGTACTGACCTGGTCTCTCTCTCTACGGGACAGGTACTGACCTTGTCTCTCTCTCTACGGGACAGGTACTGACCTGGTCTCTCTCTCTAAGGGTCAGGTACTGACCTGGACTATCTCTCTAAGGGTCAGGTACTCACCTGGTCTCTCTAAGGGTCAGGTACTGACCTGGTCTCTCTAAGGGTCAGGTACTGACCTGGTCTCTCTAAGGGTCAGGTACTGACCTGGTCTCTCTAAGGGTCAGGTACTGACCTGGTCTCTCTAAGGGTAAGGTACTGACCTGGTCTCTCTCTCTAAGGGTCAGGTACTGACCTGGTCTCTCTCTCTACGGGACAGGTACTGACCTGGTCTCTCTCTCTAAGGGTCAGGTACTGACTTGGTCTCTCTCTCTACGGGTCAGGTACTGACCTGGTCTCTCTCTCTAAGGGTCAGGTACTGACCTGGTCTCTCTCTCTACGGGACAGGTACTGACCTGATCTCTCTCTCTAAGGGTCAGGTACTGACCTGGTCTCTCTAAGGGTCAGGTACTGACCTGGTCTCTCTCTCTACGGGACAGGTACTGACCTTGTCTCTCTCTCTCTAAGGGTCAGGTACTGACCTTGTCTCTCTAAGGGTCAGGTACTGACCTGGTCTCTCTCTCTAAGGGTCAGGTACTGACCTGACCCTCTCTCTAAGGGTCAGGTACTGACCTGGTCTCTCTCTCTAAGGGACAGGTACTGACCTGGTCTCTCTCTCTACGGGACAGGTACTGACCTTGTCTCTCTCTCTAAGGGTCAGGTACTGACCTGGACTCTCTAAGGGTCAGGTACTTACCCGATATCTCTCTCTACGGGTCAGGTACTGACCTGGTCTCTCTCTCTAAGGGACAGGTACTGACCTGGTCTCTCTCTCTAAGGGTCAGGTACTGACCTGGTCTCTCTAAGGGTCAGGTACTGACCTGGTCTCTCTAAGGGTCAGGTACTGACCTGGTCTCTCTAAGGGTCAGGTACTGACCTGGTCTCTCTAAGGGTAAGGTACTGACCTGGTCTCTCTCTCTAAGGGTCAGGTACTGACCTGGTCTCTCTCTCTACGGGACAGGTACTGACCTGGTCTCTCTCTCTAAGGGTCAGGTACTGACTTGGTCTCTCTCTCTACGGGTCAGGTACTGACCTGGTCTCTCTCTCTAAGGGTCAGGTACTGACCTGGTCTCTCTCTCTACGGGACAGGTACTGACCTGATCTCTCTCTCTAAGGGTCAGGTACTGACCTGGTCTCTCTAAGGGTCAGGTACTGACCTGGTCTCTCTCTCTACGGGACAGGTACTGACCTTGTCTCTCTCTCTCTAAGGGTCAGGTACTGACCTTGTCTCTCTAAGGGTCAGGTACTGACCTGGTCTCTCTCTCTAAGGGTCAGGTACTGACCTGACCCTCTCTCTAAGGGTCAGGTACTGACCTGGTCTCTCTCTCTAAGGGACAGGTACTGACCTGGTCTCTCTCTCTACGGGACAGGTACTGACCTTGTCTCTCTCTCTAAGGGTCAGGTACTGACCTGGACTCTCTAAGGGTCAGGTACTTACCCGATATCTCTCTCTACGGGTCAGGTACTGACCTGGTCTCTCTCTCTAAGGGACAGGTACTGACCTGGTCTCTCTCTCTAAGGGTCAGGTACTGACCTGGTCTCTCTCTCTAAGGGTCAGATCCTGACCTGGTCTCTCTCTCTAAGGGACAGACACTGACCTGGTCTCTCTCTCTACGGGACAGGTACTGACCTGGTCTCTCTCCCTAAGGGTCAGGTACTGACTTGGTCTCTCTCTCTACGGGTCAGGTACTGACCTGGTCTCTCTCTCTCTAAGGGTCAGGTACTGACCTGGTCTCTCTCTCTACGGGACAGGTACTGACCTGCTCTCTCTCTCTAAGGGTCAGGTACTGACTTGGTCTCTCTCTCTACGGGTCAGGTACTGACCTGGTCTCTCTCTCTAAGGGTCAGGTACTGACCTGGTCTCTCTCTCTACGGGACAGGTACTGACCTGGTCTCTCTCTCTAAGGGTCAGGTACTGACCTGGTCTCTCTAAGGGTCAGGTACTGACCTGGTCTCTCTCTCTACGGGACAGGTACTGACCTTGTCTCTCTCTCTAAGGGTCAGGTACTGACCTTGTCTCTCTAAGGGTCAGGTACTGACCTGGTCTCTCTCTCTAAGGGTCAGGTACTGACCTGACCCTCTCTCTAAGGGTCAGGTACTGACCTGGTCTCTCTCTCTAAGGGACAGGTACTGACCTGGTCTCTCTCTCTACGGGACAGGTACTGACCTTGTCTCTCTCTCTAAGGGTCAGGTAATGACCTGGACTCTCTAAGGGTCAGGTACTGAGCCGATATCTCTCTCTACGGGTCAGGTACTGACCTGGTCTCTCTCTCTAAGGGACAGGTACTGACCTGGTCTCTCTCTCTACGGGACAGGTACTGACCTTGTCTCTCTCTCTACGGGACAGGTACTGACCTGGTCTCTCTCTCTAAGGGTCAGGTACTGACCTGGACTATCTCTCTAAGGGTCAGGTACTCACCTGGTCTCTCTAAGGGTCAGGTACTGACCTGGTCTCTCTAAGGGTCAGGTACTGACCTGGTCTCTCTAAGGGTCAGGTACTGACCTGGTCTCTCTAAGGGTCAGGTACTGACCTGGTCTCTCTAAGGGTAAGGTACTGACCTGGTCTCTCTCTCTAAGGGTCAGGTACTGACCTGGTCTCTCTCTCTACGGGACAGGTACTGACCTGGTCTCTCTCTCTAAGGGTCAGGTACTGACTTGGTCTCTCTCTCTACGGGTCAGGTACTGACCTGGTCTCTCTCTCTAAGGGTCAGGTACTGACCTGGTCTCTCTCTCTACGGGACAGGTACTGACCTGATCTCTCTCTCTAAGGGTCAGGTACTGACCTGGTCTCTCTAAGGGTCAGGTACTGACCTGGTCTCTCTCTCTACGGGACAGGTACTGACCTTGTCTCTCTCTCTCTAAGGGTCAGGTACTGACC
>NW_026601061.1:5000-83055 GCF_029448725.1 Salvelinus fontinalis
GGCTGTGTGTGTGTCTGTACAGTGTGTGTACAGAGTGTGTGTGTGTCTATACAGTGTGTGTGTATACACAGCGTGTGTGTCTGTACAGAGTGTGTACAGAGTGTGTGTGTGTGTGTGTGTCTGTACAATGTGTGTGTGTGTGTGTGTGTGTGTGTGTGTGTGTGTGTGTGTGTGTGTGTGTCTGTACAGAGTGTGTTTGTGTGTGTGTGTGTCTACAAGTGGCCCAGCCAGGCACAATCCAGGTCAGTTGTATGCAGTCCTGTCTCCTAGACGACAGGACTGCACTAAATCACAGAGCTTTACTTTCCTCTCACTGAGTTAGAGCTGAATCACAGAGCTTTACATTCCTCCCACTGAGTTAGAGCTGAATCACAGAGCTTTACTTTCCTCCCACTGAGTTAGAGCTGAATCACAGAGCTTTACTTCCACTCAAGTATTTAGGGTTGCAAAATTCAGCCAACTTTCAGAAAATTCCTGGTTGGAAGATTCTTATTCTCTCCTGATTCCGGGAATCTTCCAACTGGGATCTTTGGAAAACCTGGGAATTTTGCGCGATACCAGCCCATCCTAAAGCCAGGAGTCATCTCTCTCTCAGTCACACACACAAATGTAGGTAAAACAATTCTGGAATTTTACACAAGCGGTCCTCCTGCTTCCTTGGGTGTGTGTGTGTGTGTGTGTGTGTGTGTGTGTGTGTGTGTGTGTGTGTGTGTGTGTGTGTGTGTGTATGTGTGTGTGTGTGTGTAAACTGCAGGCTCCCGGTACGCATCCTGTTTCCATCGGACCTGGCCACTGCCTGGCACGCGACTCCCACATACACACACATCCTGAGTGTGTGTTACCTGGGTGCTGAGTTGGTCCTGGCTGATGTTGTTGATCCAGCGTGTGTAGCGCTCAGTAGATCCCTCTGGATCCCTGCGGACCTGACAGCCAATCAACTGAGAGAAACACAGACATATCTCTTAGTGATCTACTAGATACATGTGATCAACACAGACACTCACACACAAACACACCAGACAGATAGAGAGGAATGATCTACCAGACAGACAGAGGAATGATCTACCAGACAGACAGAGGAATGATCTACCAGACAGATAGAGAGGAATGATCTACCAGACAGATAGAGAGGAATGATCTACCAGACAGATAGAGAGGAATGATCTACCAGACAGATAGAGAGGAATGATCTACCAGACAGAGAGAGAGGAATGATCTACCAGACAGATAGAGAGGAATGATCTACCAGACAGATAGAGAGGAATGATCTACCAGACAGAGAGAGAGGAATGATCTACCAGACAGAGAGAGAGGAATGATCTACCAGACAGATAGAGAGGAATGATCTACCAGTGGAGATGTAAAACAACCCTAAAGTCAACCCATATTATCATTCCACATAGCTGAACCAATCCCTCTCCCTTCCTCTCTACACCCTGTCTGCTGCACACCCACACAGTTCAAAGGGCAAATAAGCAGAGAAAACCACATGACCTTACTTCCCTTTTCCCCATTCACTCTCTGTGTCTCTCTCTCTATTATCTCTCGGTCCCTCTCTCTCTAGCCATGCCAACCCCCCCCACCTACTACACATGACCCCCTAACCTTTGACCTGTAACCCCACAGCTCACACTGAGACACACCTTAATATACACCCACACCACTCTATCAGAAACACTACCCCACTACACAGGACAGAAGGAATTTGGGGAACTCCAGACATGCAGAATGTTAAGGTTTTCCTGTCTGTTATGATCATTTAGAGTAGACAGGGAGAGCAGGAGAGAGGGAGGGAGGAGATGGAGGAGAAGAAGAGAGGGAGGGAGGAGATGGAGGAGAAGAAGAGAGGGAGGGAGGAGAGGTAGAGAGGGAGAGAGGGAGGGAGGAGATGGAGAGAGAGAGGGAGGAGATGGAGAGAGAGAGGGAGGAGATGGAGAGAGAGAGGGAGGGAGGAAATGGAGAGAGGGAGGGAGGAGATGGAGAGAGGGAGGGAGGAGATGGAGAGAGGGAGGGAGGAGATGGAGAGAGGGAGGGAGGAGATGGAGAGAGGGAGGGAGGAGATGGAGAGAGGGAGGGAGGAGATGGAGAGAGGGAGGGAGGAGATGGAGAGAGGGAGGGATAACTCATCAGACTAGAGCTGTACTCTCTCCCTGGGCTCTAGATAGACAGAGTGGTACTTACAGAGGTAGAGTTGAAGAGGCAGGCCTCGTATTGGAGATGTATTCGCTGAGGCATCATCACATCATCCTGGAACACAAACAGTTACAGTTAGCATGCTCTCTCTCTGTCACACAGTTACAGTTAGCATGCTCTCTCTCTCACACACAGTTACAGTCAGCATGCTCTCTCTCTCACACACAGTTACAGTCAGCATGCTCTCTCTCACACACACAGTTACAGTCAGCATGCTCTCTCTCACACACAGTTACAGTTAGCATGCTCTCTCTCACACACAGTTACAGTTAGCATGCTCTCTCTCACACACACACAAGGTTAGCTAGCTCTCTCACACACACACAAGGTTAGCTAGCTCTCTCACACACACACAAGGTTAGCTAGCTCTCTCACACACACACACAAGGTTAGCTAGCTCTCTCACACACACAAGGTTAGCTAGCTCTCTCACACACACAAGGTTAGCTAGCTCTCTCACACACACAAGGTTAGCTAGCTCTCTCACACACACAAGGTTAGCTAGCTCTCACACACACAAGGTTAGCTAGCTCTCACACACAAGGTTAGCTAGCTCTCACACACAAGGTTAGCTAGCTGTCTCACACACAAGGTTAGCTAGCTGTCTCACACACAAGGTTAGCTAGCTGTCTCACACACAAGGTTAGCTAGCTGTCTCACACACAAGGTTAGCTAGCTGTCTCACACACAAGGTTAGCTAGCTCTCTCACACACACAAGGTTAGCTAGCTCTCTCACACACAAGGTTAGCTAGCTCTCTCACACACAAGGTTAGCTAGCTCTCTCACACACAAGGTTAGCTAGCTCTCTCACACACAAGGTTAGCTAGCTCTCTCACACACAAGGTTAGCTAGCTCTCTCACACACAAGGTTAGCTAGCTCTCTCACACACAAGGTTAGCTCTCTCTCTCACACACAAGGTTAGCTAGCTCTCTCACACACAAGGTTAGCTAGCTCTCTCACACACAAGGTTAGCTCTCTCTCTCACACACAAGGTTAGCTCTCTCACAAACATTTCAAGGCGTGTTGATGGGTTTAACAGTGTGTTTGTTATGACTAGAGCACTCCGGGAGGTCACGACCTTCAGAGAGGATCTAAACAGACATGTTCAGAATCAACACTTACACACATATCAGACATAACACACACATCAGACATAACACACACATCAGACATAACACACCAGAGGTAGACAGAGAGAGAGAGACAGAGAGAGGTAGACAGAGACAGAGAGAGAGACAGAGAGAGAGAGAGAGAGAGAGAGAGAGAGAGAGAGAGAGAGAGAGAGAGAGAGAGAGACAGAGAGAGACAGAGAGAGAGAGAGACAGAGACAGAGAGACAGAGAGACAGAGAGAGAGAGAAACAGAGAGAGAGACAGAGAGAGACAGACAGAGACAGAGACAGAGAGAGAGACAGAGAGAGAGACAGAGAGAGAGAGAGAGAGAGAGAGACAGAGAGAGACAGAGGTGGAAAGAGAGAGACAGAGAGACAGATGTGGAAAGCGAGAGAGAGAAAGAGAGAGAGAGAAAGAGAGAGAAAACCAGAAATGAGGGTCTACTATATAAATTGATGGAAAGTGGTGTTGGGGGGAAAAACATTGGACATTATGAAACCCATGTTCACAAACAACAAGTGTGAGGTTCTTCTTTCCATAGGGCCATGGGGTGACACAGGGATGCAGCTTAAGCCCCGCACTCTTCAACATATATATCAACATATATATCAACAAATTGGCGAGGGCACTAGAACAGTCTGCAGCACCCGGCCTCAGCCTACTAGAATCTGAAGTCAAATGTCTGCTGATGATCTGGTGCTTCTGTCCCCAACCAAGGAGGGCCTACAGCAGCACCTAGATCTTCTGTCCCCAACCAAGGAGGGCCTACAGCAGCACCTAGATCTTCTGTCCCCAACCAAGGAGGGCCTACAGCAGCACCTAGATCTTCTGTCCCCAACCAAGGAGGGCCTACAGCAGCACCTAGATCTTCTGCACAGATTCTGCCAGACCTGGGCCCTGACAGTAAATCTCAGCAAGAGATTGTACTCTGTACTCTCCCTGGGCTCTAGATAGACAGAGTAGTACTTACAGAGGGAGAGAGGGAGGGATAACTCATCAGACTGTCTCACAAATACAAATTCCATCTAGACACCGTTGCCCTAGAGCACACAAAAAAACTATACATACCTTGGCCTAAACATCAGCGCCACAGGCAACTTCCACAAAGCTGTGAACGATCTGAGAGACAAGGCAAGATGGGCCTTCTACGCCATCAAAAGGAACATAAAATTCGACATACCAATTAGAATCTGGCTAAAAAATACTTGAATCAGCTATAGAACCCATTGGCCTTTATGGTTGTGAGGTCTGGGGTCCGCTCACCAACCAAGAATTCACAAAATGGGACAAACACCAAATTGAGTGTTCTAATTCCACAACAACTGTTAAACCACATCAGGAGAGTTCAAGAGTAGCTGCCCTTTAATTGAATTGTGCCCCAGAGAGACACTGTTGTGTTTGGTTAGCGGTGTCTCTATAGCGGTTCTAGTAGCAGTGTACATGTGATGGGAGAGTTTGTAAAACAAATGCCCACCGCATTGATAGAAATCATAACGATATCATTCTGCCAGGTGGCCTACTTTACAGTCAACATTTAATTGGGAAGGTTTTAGAAATGACCGTTTCCGCACGCTAACCGTTTCCGCACGCTAACCGTATCCGCACGCTAACCGTTTCTGCACGCTAACCGTTTCCGCACGCTAACCGTTTCCGCACGCTAACCGTTTCTGCACGCTAACCGTATCCGCACGCTAACCGTTTCCGCACGCTAACCGTATCCGCACGCTAACCGTATCCGCACGCTAACCGTTTCTGCACGCTAACCGTATCCGCACGCTAACCGTTTCCGCACACTAACTGGCTACACAGAAACAGGCGCACAGAAACAGGCGCACAGAAACAGGCGTTACTTCTTCAGGAAACAGGACTCACTGCTTCATTCTCTTCATGGATTATGGAGAAACTAATTCAACTTAACTACTATTCTAATAAGCTCAATACATTTAACTTCCTGTTCTCAGTCCAGAGGCTCAGCCAATGATTTCGATATGAGACACCCCACCCCCAAAAAATGTTTTTACTTCGGATCTCCCTGACTCATTCTATTAAACTCTGAGAGGGCGGAGAGGATAATATTTAGAGAGATAATGAACTCTATTTGACCATTTCATTATATTTCTAGGTCTGATGTTATCACCGTTTTCTTTCAACTCTGTTTCAGCCCAGTCGGGATAAGAAAGAGTCTCATTTCAGGAATTATGCTTTTTTTGGGGCACAGAACAGCCCCAGGCATCTTAGACACACACACACACACGGCGGGGGCCAGAACTCGTGACTATAATTCAGTTCCATTTTCATATTTTGTATTTTTCGTGCGTCACAAGCCAGAGCATATCCGAGTGTGTGTGTGTGTGTGTGTGTCCCTGGCTGCGATGTCTCTGTTTAGTGCTTTGGTTCTCTGGCTCTCAGATGCGCGCCAATGGAATGGTCTGAAATGTAAAAACTCTGCCCACCTCTGGCACCGGGCCATGAAAAACAAACTCGCCCATTGACATTACACCGGTAACATGCAGTGGAGTGGAGCTTAGGCTCATTTAGCAATTACTAAGTGTAACACACACACACTCTAACACAAACACTCACACAGACTGGAGTCTCAGTACTCATGTTATTCTGACAGCTCTGTCAAACATTTACTCTGATACAGTACCCACCTGTTATATAGCCTGTGTGTGTGTGTGTGTGTGTGTGTGTGTGTGTGTGTGTGTGTGTGTGTGTGTGTGTGTGTGTGTGTCTTACTAAACGTGGCCCAGATGTGTCAGACAGCAGCAGCTCGAGCATGACGATGACTCCCTCCAGACCTCTACAACACACACACACACACACACACACACACACACACACACACACACACACACACACACACACACACACACACACACACACACACACACACACACACACACACACACATTCTCACTCCGCCTCCCTCTCCCACATACTGACACACACATTATCACACAAACACACAGGAGACAGGTTAACATAAACACGTTGTGACTCACAGCGTCCTGAAAGCAGAGGTAGGTTCCAGAGCTCTGAGACACAGCCTGGTTCTTGGCATGACCCACTGGAGGAGAGACAGAGGAGAACAACATGGGGTCTGTTACAAAACACACACCTCGCGTACACACACCTCGCATACACACACCTCGCATACACACACCTCGCATACACACACCTCGCATACACACACCTCGCATACACACACCTCTCATACACACACCTCTCATACACACACACCTCTCATACACACACACCTCTCATACACACACACCTCTCATACACACACCTTGCGTTCGTACACTTACCTCCCCTGGGTTGGGCGGAGTCATGGCCAGAGATCACCATGGAAACACCTCTCCTTTCCAGCCTCTCCCTCCATCCCTCCACTATCGCTCTGGAACCATCCTGACACACAAAACACACAAAACCACGCACACACAACCCATACACGCACGTATGTAACTCACAGTGCTGTAGTATTGGTACTACTGTAGTAGTACTGTAGTAGCATTCTGATAACTCACAGTGCTGTAGTATTCGTACAACTGCAGTAGTACTATAGTAGTATTCTGATAACTCACAGTGCTGTAGTATTGGTAATACTGCAGTAGTACTATAGTAGCATTCAATAACTCACAGGGCTGTAATATTGGTACAACTGCAGTAGTACTATAGTAGTATTCTGATAACTCACAGTGCTGTAGTATTGGTAATACTGCAGTAGTACTATAGTAGCATTCAATAACTCACAGTGCTGTAGTATGAATAGTACTGCAGTAGTACTATAGTAGCATTCAATTACTCATAGTGCTGTAGTATTGGTAACTCTGTAGTAGTACTGTAGTAGTATTCTGATAACTCACAGTGCTGTAGTATTAGTAGTACTGTAGTAGTACTGTAGTAGTATTCTGATTATTCACATTGCTGTAGTATTGGTAGTACTGTAGTAGTATTGTCGTAGTATTCTGATAACTCACAGTGCAGTAGTATTAGTAGTACTGTAGTAGTACTATAGTAGTATTCTAGTAACCCACAGTGTAGTAGTATTAGTAGTACTGCAGTAGTATTCTAGTAACTCACCGTGCAGTAGTAGTAGTAGGACTGCAGTAGTTCTATAGTAGTATTCTAGTAACTCACAGTGCAGTAGTATTAGTAGTACTGTAGTGGTATTCTGATAACTCACAGTCCTGTAGTATTGGTACTACTGCAGTAGTACTATAGTAGCATTCAATAACTTACAGTGCTGTAGTATTGGTACCACTGTAGTAGTACTGTAGTAGTATTCTGATAACTCACAGTGCTGTAGTATTGGTACTAGTACTATAGTAGCATTCAATAACTCACAGTGCTGTAGTATTGGTACTACTGTAGTAGTACTGTAGTAGTACTGTAGTAGTATTCTGATAACCCACAGTGCAGTAGTATTAGTAGTACTGTAGTAGTACTATAGTAGTATTCTAGTAACCCACAGTGCAGTAGTATTAGTAGTACTGCAGTAGTACTATAGTAGTATTCTAGTAACTCACAGTGCTGTAGCATTGGTACTACTGTAGTAGTACTGTAGTAGTATTCTGATAACTCACAGTGCTGTAGTATTGGTACTACTGCAGTAGTACTATAGTAGCATTCAATAACTCACAATGCTGTAGTATTAGTAGTACTGTAGTAGTATTCTGATTATTCACATTGCTGTAGTATTGATAGTACTGTAGTAGTACTGTGGTAGTATTCTGATAACCCACAGTGCAGTAGTATTAGTAGTACTGTAGTAGCACTATAGTAGTATTCTAGTAATCCACAGTGCAGTAGTATTAGTAGTACTGCAGTAGTAATATAGTAGTATTCTAGTAACTCACAGTGCAGTAGTATTAGTAGTACTGCAGTAGTACTATAGTAGTATTCTAGTAACTCACAGTGCAGTAGTATTAGTAGGACTGCAGTAGTTCTATAGTAGTATTCTAGTAACTCACAGTGCTGGCGTCATCGTAGACAGACAGTTCCATAGAGCCAGTGTAGTCCTGGTTCAAAATCCCCTGCAGACAATCATCCAGCCAGCAGGAGGCGTTATGCACTGGCATGACTATAGACTAGAGAGAGACAGACAGGAGGGGTTATACACTGGGATGACTATAGACTAGAGAGAGACAGACAGGAGGGGTTATACACTGGCATGACTATAGACTAGAGAGAGACAGACAGGAGGGGTTATACACTGGCATGACTATAGACTAGAGAGAGACAGACAGGAGGGGTTATACACTGGCATGATTATAGACTAGAGAGAGACAGACAGGAGGGTTTATACACTGGGATGACTATAGACTAGAGAGAGACAGACAGGAGGGGTTATACACTTGCATGACTATAGACTAGAGAGAGACAGACAGGAGGGGTTATACACTGGCATGACTATAGACAGACAGACAGGAGGTTTTATACACTGGGATGACTATAGACTAGAGAGAGACAGACAGGAGGGGTTATACACTGGCATGACTATAGACTAGAGAGAGACAGACAGGAGGGGTTATACACTGGCATGACTATAGACAGACAGACAGGAGGTTTTATACATTGGCATGACTATAGACTAGAGAGAGACAGACTGGAAGGGTTATACACTGGCATGACTATAGACAGACAGACAGGAGGGGTTATACACTGACATGACTATAGACAGACAGGAGGGGTTATACACTGGCATGACTATAGACTATAGACAGACAGGAGGGGTTATACACTGGGATGACTATAGACAGACAGGAGGGGTTATACACTGGCATGACTATAGACAGACAGGAGGGGTTATACACTGGCATGACTATAGACTAGAGACAGACAGACAGGAGGGGTTATACACTGGCATGACTATAGACTAGAGAGAGACAGACAGGAGGGGTTATACACTGGCATGACTATAGACTAGAGAGAGACAGACAGACAGACAGGAGTGGTTATACACTGGCATGACTATAGACTAGAGACAGACAGACAGACAGGAGGTTTTATACACTGGCATGACTATAGACAGACAGACAGGAGGGGTTATACACTGGCATGACTATAGACAGACAGGAGGGGTTATACACTGGGATGACTATAGACAGACAGACAGGAGGGGTTATACACTGGCATGACTATAGACCAGAGAGAGACAGACAGGAGGTTTTATACACTGGCATGACTATAGACAGACAGACAGGAGGGGTTATACACTGGCATGACTATAGACAGACAGACAGGAGGGGTTATACACTGGCATGACTATAGACAGACAGACAGGAGGGGTTATACACTGGGATGACTATAGACTAGAGAGAGACAGACAGGAGGGGTTATACACTTGCATGACTATAGACTAGAGAGAGACAGACAGGAGGGGTTATACACTGGCATGACTATAGACAGACAGACAGGAGGTTTTATACACTGGGATGACTATAGACTAGAGAGAGACAGACAGGAGGGGTTATACACTGGCATGACTATAGACTAGAGAGAGACAGACAGGAGGGGTTATACACTGGCATGACTATAGACAGACAGACAGGAGGTTTTATACATTGGCATGACTATAGACTAGAGAGAGACAGACTGGAAGGGTTATACACTGGCATGACTATAGACAGACAGACAGGAGGGGTTATACACTGACATGACTATAGACAGACAGGAGGGGTTATACACTGGCATGACTATAGACTATAGACAGACAGGAGGGGTTATACACTGGGATGACTATAGACAGACAGGAGGGGTTATACACTGGCATGACTATAGACAGACAGGAGGGGTTATACACTGGCATGACTATAGACTAGAGACAGACAGACAGGAGGGGTTATACACTGGCATGACTATAGACTAGAGAGAGACAGACAGGAGGGGTTATACACTGGCATGACTATAGACTAGAGAGAGACAGACAGACAGACAGGAGTGGTTATACACTGGCATGACTATAGACTAGAGACAGACAGACAGACAGGAGGTTTTATACACTGGCATGACTATAGACAGACAGACAGGAGGGGTTATACACTGGCATGACTATAGACAGACAGGAGGGGTTATACACTGGGATGACTATAGACAGACAGACAGGAGGGGTTATACACTGGCATGACTATAGACCAGAGAGAGACAGACAGGAGGTTTTATACACTGGCATGACTATAGACAGACAGACAGGAGGGGTTATACACTGGCATGACTATAGACAGACAGACAGGAGGGGTTATACACTGGCATGACTATAGACTAGAGAGAGACAGACAGGAGGTTTTACACACTGGCATGACTATAGACAGACAGACAGGAGGGGTTATACACTGGCATGACTATAGACTAGAGAGAGACAGACAGGAGGGGTTATACACTGGGATGACTATAGACTAGAGAGAGACAGACAGGAGGGGTTATACACTGGCATGACTATAGACTAGAGACAGACAGGAGGGGTTATACACTGGCATGACTATAGACTAGAGACAGACAGGAGGGGTTATACACTGGCATGACTATAGACTAGAGACAGACAGGAGGGGTTATACACTGGCATGACTATAGACAGACAGACAGGAGGTTTTATACACTGGCATGACTATAGACTAGAGACAGACAGGAGGGGTTATACACTGGCATGACTATAGACAGACAGACAGGAGGTTTTATACACTGGCATGACTATAGACTAGAGACAGACAGGAGGGGTTATACACTGGCATGACTATAGACAGACAGACAGGAGGTTTTATACACTGGCATGACTATAGACTAGAGACAGACAGGAGGGGTTATACACTGGCATGACTATAGACAGACAGACAGGAGGTTTTATACACTGGCATGACTATAGACTAGAGACAGACAGGAGGTTTTATACACTGGCATGACTATAGACAGACAGACAGGAGGTTTTATACACTGGCATGACTATAGACTAGAGACAGACAGACAGGAGGGGTTATACACTGGCATGACTATAGACAGACAGACAGGAGGTTTTATACATTGGCATGACTATAGACTAGAGAGAGACAGACAGGAGGGGTTATACACTGGGATGACTATAGACAGACAGGAGGGGTTATACACTGGCATGACTATAGACAGACAGTAGGTTTTATACACTGGCATAACTATAGACAGACAGGAGGGGTTATACACTGGGATGACTATAGACAGACAGACAGGAGGGGTTATACACTGGCATGACTATAGACAGACAGACAGGAGGGGTTATACACTGGCATGACTATAGACTAGAGACAGACAGACAGGAGGGGTTATACACTGGCATGACTATAGACAGACAGACAGGAGGTTTTATACATTGGCATGACTATAGACTAGAGAGAGACAGACAGGAGGGGTTATACACTGGGATGACTATAGACTAGAGACAGACAGACAGGAGGTTTTATACACTGGGATGACTATAGACTAGAGAGAGACAGACAGGAGGGGTTATACACTGGCATGACTATAGACAGACAGACAGGAGGGGTTATACACTGGCATGACTATAGACTAGAGACAGGAGGGGTTATACACTGGCATGACTATAGACTAGAGACAGACAGACAGGAGGTTTTATACACTGGGATGACTATAGACTAGAGAGAGACAGACAGGAGGGGTTATACACTGGCATGAATATAGACAGACAGACAGGAGGGGTTATACACTGGCATGACTATAGACTAGAGACAGGAGGGGTTATACACTGGCATGACTATAGACAGACAGGAGGGGTTATACACTGGCATGACTATAGACAGACAGACAGGAGGGGTTATACACTGGGATGACTATAGACAGACAGACATGAGGTTTTATACACTGGGATGACTATAGACAGACAGACAGACAGACAGGAGGGGTTATACACTGGCATGACTATAGACAGACAGACAGGACGGGTTATACACTGGGATGACTGTAGACAGACAGGAGGGGTTATACACTGGGATGACAGTAGACAGACAGGAGGGGTTATACACTGGGATGACTATAGAGAGACAGACAGGAGGGGTTATACACTGGGATGATAGTAGACAGACAGGAGGGGTTATACACTGGGATGACAGTAGACAGACAGGAGGGGTTATACACTGGGATGACTATAGACTAGAGAGAGACAGACAGGAGGGGTTATACACTGGGATGACAGTAGACAGACAGGAGGGGTTATACACTGGGATGACTATAGACTAGAGAGAGACAGACAGGAGGGGTTATACACTGGCATGACTATAGACAGACACACAGGAGGGGTTATACACTGGCATGACTATAGACTAGAGACAGACAGGAGGGGTTATACACTGGGATGACTATAGACAGACAGGAGGGGTTATACACTGGGATGACAGTAGACAGACAGGAGGGGTTATACACTGGCATGACTATAGACAGACAGACAGGAGGTTTTATACACTGGGATGACTATAGACTAGAGAGAGACAGACAGGAGGGGTTATACACTGGCATGACTATAGACTAGAGAGAGACAGACAGACAGGAGGGGTTATACACTGGCATGACTATAGACAGACAGACAGGAGGTTTTATACACTGGCATGACTATAGACTAGAGACAGACAGGAGGTTTTATACACTGGCATGACTATAGACAGACAGACAGGAGGTTTTATACACTGGCATGACTATAGACTAGAGACAGACAGACAGGAGGGGTTATACACTGGCATGACTATAGACAGACAGACAGGAGGTTTTATACATTGGCATGACTATAGACAGACAGGAGGTTTTATACACTGGCATAACTATAGAGAGACAGGAGGGGTTATACACTGGGATGACTATAGACAGACAGGAGGGGTTATACACTGGCATAACTATAGACAGACAGACAGGAGGGGTTATACACTGGCATGACTATAGACAGACAGACAGGAGGTTTTATACACTGGCATGACTATAGACTAGAGACAGACAGACAGGAGGGGTTATACACTGGCATGACTATAGACAGACAGACAGGAGGTTTTATACATTGGCATGACTATAGACTAGAGAGAGACAGACAGGAGGTTTTATACACTGGCATGACTAAAGACGATAGACAGACAGACAGGAGGGGTAATACACTGGGATGACTATAGACTAGAGACAGACAGACAGGAGGGGTTATACACTGGCATGACTATAGACAGACAGACAGGAGGTTTTATACATTGGCATGACTATAGACTAGAGAGAGACAGACAGGAGGTTTTATACACTGGCATGACTAAAGACGATAGACAGACAGACAGGAGGGGTAATACACTGGCATAACTATAGACAGACAGACAGGAGGGGTTATACACTGGCATGACTATAGACAGACAGACAGGAGGGGTTATACACTGGGATGACTATAGACTAGAGACAGACAGACAGGAGGTTTTATACACTGGGATGACTATAGACTAGAGAGAGACAGACAGGAGGGGTTATACACTGGCATGACTATAGACTAGAGAGAGACAGACAGGAGGTTTTATACACTGGCATGACTAAAGACGATAGACAGACAGACAGGAGGGGTAATACACTGGGATGACTATAGACTAGAGAGAGACAGACAGGAGGGGTTATACACTGGCATGACTATAGACTATAGACAGACAGACAGGAGGGGTTATACACTGGCATGACTATAGACAGACAGGAGGTTTTATACACTGGGATGACTATAGACTAGAGAGAGACAGACAGGAGGGGTTATACACTGGCATGACTATAGACTAGAGACAGACAGACAGGAGGTTTTATACACTGGGATGACTATAGACTAGAGAGAGACAGACAGGAGGGGTTATACACTTGCATGACTATAGACAGACAGACAGACAGGAGGTTTTATACACTGGCATGACTATAGACAGACAGACAGGAGGGGTTATACACTGGCATGACTATAGACTAGAGAGAGACAGACAGGAGGTTTTATACACTGGGATGACTATAGACTAGAGAGAGACAGACTGGAAGGGTTATACACTGGCATGACTATAGACAGACAGACAGGAGGGGTTATACACTGACATGACTATAGACAGACAGGAGGGGTTATACACTGGCATGACTATAGACTATAGACAGACAGGAGGGGTTATACACTGGGATGACTATAGACAGACAGGAGGGGTTATACACTGGCATGACTATAGACAGACAGGAGGGGTTATACACTGGCATGACTATAGACTAGAGACAGACAGACAGGAGGGGTTATACACTGGCATGACTATAGACTAGAGAGAGACAGACAGAAGGGGTTATACACTGGCATGACTATAGACTAGAGAGAGACAGACAGGAGGGGTTATACACTGGCATGACTATAGACTAGAGAGAGACAGACAGGAGGGGTTACACACTGGCATGACTATAGACAGACAGACAGGAGGGGTTATACACTGGCATGACTATAGACTATAGACAGACAGACAGGAGGGGTTATACACTGGCATGACTATAGACTAGAGAGAGACAGACAGACAGACAGGAGTGGTTATACACTGGCATGACTATAGACTAGAGACAGACAGACAGACAGGAGGTTTTATACACTGGCATGACTATAGACAGACAGACAGGAGGGGTTATACACTGGCATGACTATAGACAGACAGGAGGGGTTATACACTGGGATGACTATAGACAGACAGACAGGAGGGGTTATACACTGGCATGACTATAGACAGACAGACAGGAGGGGTTATACACTGGGATGACTATAGACTAGAGAGAGACAGGAGGGGTTATACACTGGCATGACTATAGACTAGAGAGAGACAGACAGGAGGGGTTATACACTGGGATGACTATAGACAGACAGACAGGAGGGGTTATACACTGGCATGACTATAGACTAGAGAGAGACAGGAGGGGTTATACACTGGCATGACTATAGACTATAGACAGACAGACAGGAGGGGTTATACACTGGCATGACTATAGACAGACAGACAGGAGGGGTTATACACTGGCATGACTATAGACTAGAGAGAGACAGGAGGGGTTATACACTGGCATGACTATAGACTAGAGAGAGACAGACAGGAGGGGTTATACACTGGGATGACTATAGACTAGAGAGAGACAGACAGGAGGGGTTATACACTGGCATGACTATAGAGAGACAGACAGGAGGTTTTATACACTGGCATGACTATAGACTAGAGAGAGACAGACAGGAGGGGTTATACACTGGCATGACTATAGACTAGAGACAGACAGGAGGGGTTATACACTGGCATGACTATAGACTAGAGACAGACAGACAGGAGGGGTTATACACTGGCATGACTATAGACTAGAGACAGACAGACAGGAGGGGTTATACACTGGGATGACTATAGACTAGAGAGAGACAGACAGGAGGGGTTATACACTGGCATGACTATAGACTAGAGAGAGACAGACAGGAGGGGTTATACACTGGCATGACTATAGACTAGAGAGAGACAGACAGGAGGTTTTATACACTGGCATGACTAGAGAGAGACAGACAGGAGGTTTTATACACTGGCATGACTATAGACAGACAGACAGGAGGTTTTATACACTGGCATGACTATAGACAGACAGACAGGAGGTTTTATACACTGGCATGACTATAGACAGACAGACAGGAGGTTTTATACACTGGCATGACTATAGACAGACAGACAGGAGGGGTTATACACTGGGATGACTATAGACTAGAGAGAGACAGACAGGAGGGGTTATACACTGGCATGACTATAGACAGACAGACAGGAGGTTTTATACACTGGCATGACTATAGACAGACAGACAGGAGGGATTATACACTGGCATGACTATAGACAGATAGACAGTAGGGATTATACACTGGCATGACTATAGACAGACAGACAGGAGGTTTTATACACTGGCATGACTATAGACAGACAGGAGGTTTTATACACTGGCATGACTATAGACAGACAGACAGGAGGGGTTATACAATGGCATAACTATAGACTAGAGAGAGACAGACAGGAGGTTTTATACACTGGCATGACTATAGACAGACAGACAGGAGGTTTTATACACTGACATGACTATAGACAGACAGACAGGAGGTTTTATACACTGGCATAACTATAGACTAGAGAGAGACAGACAGGAGGGGTTATACACTGGCATGACTATAGACTAGAGAGAGACAGACAGGGGGGGTTATACACTGGCATGACTATAGACTAGAGAGAGACAGACAGGAGGTTTTATACACTGGCATAACTATAGACAGACAGGAGGGGTTATACACTGGCATGACTATAGACTAGAGAGAGACAGACAGGAGGTTTTACACACTGGCATGACTATAGACAGACAGACAGGAGGGGTTATACACTGGCATGACTATAGACTAGAGAGAGACAGACAGGAGGTTTTATACACTGGCATAACTATAGACAGACAGGAGGGGTTATACACTGGCATGACTATAGACTAGAGAGAGACAGACAGGAGGTTTTACACACTGGCATGACTATAGACAGACAGACAGGAGGGGTTATACACTGGCATGACTATAGACTAGAGAGAGACAGACAGGAGGTTTTATACACTGGCATAACTATAGACAGACAGGAGGGGTTATACACTGGCATGACTATAGACTAGAGAGAGACAGACAGGAGGTTTTACACACTGGCATGACTATAGACAGACAGACAGGAGGGGTTATACACTGGCATGACTATAGACTAGAGAGAGACAGACAGGAGGGGTTATACACTGGGATGACTATAGACTAGAGAGAGACAGACAGGAGGGGTTATACACTGGCATGACTATAGACAGACAGACAGGAGGTTTTATACACTGGCATGACTATAGACTAGAGAGAGACAGACAGGAGGGGTTATACACTGGCATGACTATAGACTAGAGACAGACAGGAGGGGTTATACACTGGCATGACTATAGACTAGAGACAGACAGACAGGAGGGGTTATACACTGGCATGACTATAGACAGACAAACAGGAGGGGTTATACACTGGCATGACTATAGACTAGACAGACAGGAGGTTTTATACACTGGCATGACTATAGACAGACAGACAGGAGGGGTTATACACTGGCATGACTATAGACAGACAGACAGGAGGGGTTATACACTGGGATGACTATAGACAGACAGACAGGAGGGGTTATACACTGGCATGACTATAGACAGACAGACAGGAGGGGTTATACACTGGCATGACTATAGACAGACAGACAGGAGGGGTTATACACTGGCATGACTATAGACAGACAGACAGGAGGGGTTATACACTGGGATGACTATAGACAGACTGACAGACAGGAGGTTTTATACACTGGGATGACTATAGACAGACAGACAGACAAGAGGGGTTATACACTGGCATGACTATAGACAGACAGACAGGAGGGGTTATACACTGGCATGACTATAGACTAGAGAGAGACAGACAGGAGGGGTTATACACTGGGATGACAGTAGACAGACAGGAGGGGTTATACACTGGGATGACAGTAGACAGACAGGAGGGGTTATACACTGGGATGACTATAGACTAGAGAGAGACAGACAGGAGGGGTTATACACTGGGATGACAGTAGACAGACAGGAGGGGTTATACACTGGGATGACTATAGACTAGAGAGAGACAGACAGGAGGGGTTATACACTGGCATGACTATAGACTAGAGACAGACAGACAGGAGGGGTTATACACTGGGATGACTATAGACAGACAGGAGGGGTTATACACTGGGATGACAGTAGACAGACAGGAGGGGTTATACACTGGGATGACTATAGACTAGAGAGAGACAGACAGGAGGTTTTACACACTGGCATGACTATAGACAGACAGACAGGAGGGGGGGTTATACACTGGGATGACTATAGACTAGAGAGAGACAGACAGGAGGGGTTATGCACTGGCATGACTATAGACTAGAGACAGACAGACAGGAGGGGTTATACACTGGCATGACTATAGACTAGAGACAGACAGACAGGAGGGGTTATACACTGGCATGACTATAGACTAGAGACAGACAGACAGGAGGGGTTATACACTGGCATGACTATAGACAGACAGGAGGGGTTATACACTGGCATGACTATAGACTAGAGACAGACAGACAGGAGGGGTTATACACTGGCATGACTATAGACTAGATACAGACAGACAGGAGGGGTTATACACTGGCATGACTATAGACAGACAGACAGACAGGAGGTTTTATACACTGGCATGACTATAGACAGACAGACAGGAGGGGTTATCCACTGGCATGACTATAGACAGACAGACAGGAGGTTTTATACACTGGCATGACTATAGACAGACAGACAGGAGGGGTTATACACTGGCATGACTATAGACAGACAGACAGGAGGGGTTATACACTGGGATGACTATAGACAGACGGACAGGAGGTTTTACACACTGGCATGACTATAGACAGACAGACAGGAGGGGTTATACACTGGCATGACTATAGACTAGAGACAGACAGGAGGGGTTATACACTGGCATGACTATAGACTAGAGACAGACAGACAGGAGGGGTTATACACTGGCATGACTATAGACAGACAAACAGGAGGGGTTATACACTGGCATGACTATAGACTAGACAGACAGGAGGTTTTATACACTGGCATGACTATAGACAGACAGACAGGAGGGGTTATACACTGGCATGACTATAGACAGACAGACAGGAGGGGTTATACACTGGGATGACTATAGACAGACAGACAGGAGGGGTTATACACTGGCATGACTATAGACAGACAGACAGGAGGGGTTATACACTGGCATGACTATAGACAGACAGACAGGAGGGGTTATACACTGGCATGACTATAGACAGACAGACAGGAGGGGTTATACACTGGGATGACTATAGACAGACAGACAGACAGGAGGTTTTATACACTGGGATGACTATAGACAGACAGACAGGAGGGGTTATACACTGGCATGACTATAGACAGACAGACAGGAGGGGTTATACACTGGCATGACTATAGACTAGAGAGAGACAGACAGGAGGGGTTATACACTGGGATGACAGTAGACAGACAGGAGGGGTTATACACTGGGATGACAGTAGACAGACAGGAGGGGTTATACACTGGGATGACTATAGACTAGAGAGAGACAGACAGGAGGGGTTATACACTGGCATGACTATAGACTAGAGACAGACAGACAGGAAGGGTTATACACTGGCATGACTATAGACTAGATACAGACAGACAGGAGGGGTTATACACTGGCATGACAATAGACAGACAGACAGACAGGAGGTTTTATACACTGGCATGACTATAGACAGACAGACAGGAGGGGTTATCCACTGGCATGACTATAGACAGACAGACAGGAGGTTTTATACACTGGCATGACTATAGACAGACAGACAGGAGGGGTTATACACTGGGATGACTATAGACTAGAGAGAGACAGACAGGAGGGGTTATACACTGGCATGACTATAGACTAGAGAGAGACAGACAGGAGGGGTTATACACTGGCATGACTATAGACTAGAGAGAGACAGACAGGAGGGGTTATACACTGGCATGAATATAGACTAGAGAGAGACAGACAGGAGGTTTTATACACTGGCATGACTATAGACAGACAGACAGGAGGTTTTATACACTGGGATGACTATAGACTAGAGACAGACAGGAGGGGTTATACACTGGCATGACAATAGACAGACAGACAGACAGGAGGTTTTATACACTGGCATGACTATAGACAGACAGACAGGAGGGGTTATACACTGGGATGACTATAGACTAGAGAGAGACAGACAGGAGGGGTTATACACTGGCATGACTATAGACTAGAGAGAGACAGACAGGAGGTTTTATACACTGGCATGACTATAGACAGACAGACAGGAGGTTTTATACACTGGCATGACTATAGACAGACAGACAGGAGGTTTTATACACTGGCATGACTATAGACAGACAGACATGAGGTTTTATACACTGGCATGACTATAGACAGACAGACAGGAGGGGTTATACACTGGGATGACTATAGACTAGAGAGAGACAGACAGGAGGGGTTATACACTGGCATGACTATAGACAGACAGACAGGAGGTTTTATACACTGGCATGACTATAGACAGACAGACAGGAGGGATTATACACTGGCATGACTATAGACAGACAGACAGTAGGGATTATACACTGGCATGACTATAGACAGACAGACAGGAGGTTTTATACACTGGCATGAATATAGACAGACAGGAGGTTTTATACACTGGCATGACTATAGACAGACAGACAGGAGGGGTTATACACTGGCATAACTATAGACTAGAGAGAGACAGACAGGAGGGGTTATACACTGGCATGACTATAGACAGACAGACAGACAGGAGGGGTTATACACTGGCATGACTATAGACTAGAGAGAGACAGACAGGAGGGGTTATACACTGGGATGACTATAGACTAGAGAGAGACAGACAGGAGGGGTTATACACTGGGATGACTATAGACTAGAGAGAGACAGACAGGAGGGGTTATACACTGGCATGACTATAGACTAGAGAGAGACAGACAGGAGGGGTTATACACTGGGATGACTATAGACTAGAGAGAGACAGACAGACAGACAGGAGGGGTTATACACTGGCATGACTATAGACTAGAGAGAGACAGACAGGAGGGGTTATACACTGGCATAACTATAGACTAGAGAGAGACAGACAGGAGGGGTTATACACTGGGATGACTATAGACTAGAGAGAGACAGACAGACAGACAGGAGGTTTTATACACTGGCATGACTATAGACTAGAGAGAGACAGACAGGAGGGGTTATACACTGGGATGACTATAGACTAGAGACAGACAGACAGGAGGGGTTATACACTGGCATGACTATAGACAGACAAACAGGAGGGGTTATACACTGGCATGACTATAGACTAGACAGACAGGAGGTTTTATACACTGGCATGACTATAGACAGACAGACAGGAGGGGTTAAACACTGGCATGACTATAGACTAGAGACAGACAGACAGGAGGGGTTATACACTGGCATGACTATAGACAGACAAACAGGAGGGGTTATACACTGGCATGACTATAGACTAGACAGACAGGAGGTTTTATACACTGGCATGACTATAGACAGACAGACAGGAGGGGTTAAACACTGGCATGACTATAGACAGACAGACAGGAGGGGTTATACACTGGGATGACTATAGACTAGAGACAGACAGACAGGAGGGGTTATACACTGGCATGACTATAGACAGACAAACAGGAGGGGTTATACACTGGCATGACTATAGACTAGAGACAGACAGACAGGAGGGGTTATACACTGGCATGACTATAGACAGACAAACAGGAGGGGTTATACACTGGCATGACTATAGACTAGACAGACAGGAGGTTTTATACACTGGCATGACTATAGACAGACAGACAGGAGGGGTTAAACACTGGCATGACTATAGACAGACAGACAGGAGGGGTTATACACTGGGATGACTATAGACAGACAGACAGGAGGGGTTATACACTGGGATGACTATAGACAGACAGACAGGAGGTTTTATACACTGGCATGACTATAGACAGACAGACAGGAGGGGTTAAACACTGGCATGACTATAGACAGACAGACAGGAGGGGTTATACACTGGCATGACTATAGACAGACAGACAGGAGGGGTTATACACTGGCATGACTATAGACAGACAGACAGGAGGGGTTATACACTGGCATGACTATAGACAGACAGACAGGAGGGGTTATACACTGGGATGACTATAGACAGACAGACAGACAGGAGGTTTTATACACTGGGATGACTATAGACAGACAGACAGACAGGAGGGGTTTTACACTGGCATGACTATAGACAGACAGACAGGAGGGGTTATACACTGGCATGACTATAGACTAGAGAGAGACAGACAGGAGGGGTTATACACTGGGATGACAGTAGACAGACAGGAGGGGTTATACACTGGGATGACAGTAGACAGACAGGAGGGGTTATACACTGGGATGACTATAGACTAGAGAGAGACAGACAGGAGGGGTTATACACTGGGATGACAGTAGACAGACAGGGGGGGTTATACACTGGGATGACTATAGACTAGAGAGAGACAGACAGGAGGGGTTATACACTGGCATGACTATAGACTAGAGACAGACAGACAGGAGGGGTTATACACTGGGATGACTATAGGCAGACAGGAGGGGTTATACACTGGGATGACAGTAGACAGACAGGAGGGGTTATACACTGGGATGACTATAGACTAGAGAGAGACAGACAGGAGGTTTTACACACTGGCATGACTATAGACAGACAGACAGGAGGGGTTATACACTGGGATGACTATAGACTAGAGAGAGACAGACAGGAGGGGTTATACACTGGCATGACTATAGACTAGAGACAGACAGACAGGAGGGGTTATACACTGGGATGACTATAGGCAGACAGGAGGGGTTATACACTGGGATGACAGTAGACAGACAGGAGGGGTTATACACTGGGATGACTATAGACTAGAGAGAGACAGACAGGAGGTTTTACACACTGGCATGACTATAGACAGACAGACAGGAGGGGTTATACACTGGGATGACTATAGACTAGAGAGAGACAGACAGGAGGGGTTATACACTGGCATGACTATAGACTAGAGACAGACAGACAGACAGGAGGGGTTATACACTGGCATGACTATAGACTAGAGACAGACAGACAGGAGGGGTTATACACTGGCATGACTATAGACTAGAGAGAGACAGACAGGAGGGGTTATACACTGGCATGACTATAGACTATAGACAGACAGACAGGAGGGGTTATACACTGGCATGACTATAGACTAGATACAGACAGACAGGAGGGGTTATACACTGGCATGACTATAGACAGACAGACAGACAGGAGGTTTTATACACTGGCATGACTATAGACAGACAGACAGGAGGGGTTATCCACTGGCATGACTATAGACAGACAGACAGGAGGTTTTATACACTGGCATGACTATAGACAGACAGACAGGAGGGGTTATACACTGGGATGACTATAGACAGACGGACAGGAGGTTTTACACACTGGCATGACTATAGACAGACAGACAGGAGGGGGGGTTATACACTGGGATGACTATAGACTAGAGAGAGACAGACAGGAGGGGTTATACACTGGCATGACTATAGACTAGAGACAGACAGACAGGAGGGGTTATACACTGGCATGACTATAGACTAGAGAGAGACAGACAGGAGGGGTTATACACTGGCATGACTATAGACTAGAGACAGACAGACAGGAGGGGTTACACACTGGCATGACTATAGACTAGATACAGACAGACAGGAGGGGTTATACACTGGCATGACTATAGACAGACAGACAGACAGGAGGTTTTATACACTGGCATGACTATAGACAGACAGACAGGAGGGGTTATCCACTGGCATGACTATAGACAGACAGACAGGAGGTTTTATACACTGGCATGACTATAGACAGACAGACAGGAGGGGTTATACACTGGGATGACTATAGACAGACGGACAGGAGGGGTTATACACTGGGATGACTATAGACAGACAGACAGGAGGGGTTATACACTGGCATGACTATAGACAGACAGACAGGAGGGGTTATACACTGGCATGACTATAGACAGACAGACAGGAGGGGTTATACACTGGCATGACTATAGACAGACAGACAGGAGGGGTTATACACTGGGATGACTATAGACAGACAGACAGGAGGTTTTATACACTGGGATGACTATAGACAGACAGACAGGAGGTTTTATACACTGGGATGACTATAGACAGACAGACAGACAGACAGACAGGAGGGGTTATACACTGGCATGACTATAGACAGACAGACAGGAGGGGTTATACACTGGCATGACTATAGACTAGAGACAGACAGACAGGAGGGGTTATACACTGGCATGACTATAGACTAGAGAGAGACAGACAGGAGGGGTTATACACTGGGATGACAGTAGACAGACAGGAGGGGTTATACACTGGGATGACAGTAGACAGACAGGAGGGGTTATACACTGGCATGACTATAGACAGACACACAGGAGGGGTTATACACTGGCATGACTATAGACTAGAGACAGACAGACAGGAGGGGTTATACACTGGCATGACTATAGACAGACAGACAGACAGGAGGTTTTATACACTGGCATGACTATAGACTAGAGACAGACAGACAGGAGGGGTTATACACTGGCATGACTATAGACAGACAGACAGGAGGTTTTATACATTGGCATGACTATAGACTAGAGAGAGACAAACAGGAGGGGTTATACACTGGCATGACTATAGACTAGAGACAGACAGACAGGAGGGGTTATACACTGGCATGACTATAGACAGACAGGAGGTTTTATACACTGGCATAACTATAGACAGACAGGAGGGGTTATACACTGGGATGACTATAGACAGACAGACAGGAGGTTTTATACACTGGAATTACTATAGACAGACAAACAGGAGGGGTTATACACTGGCATGACTATAGACAGACAGACAGGAGGGGTTATACACTGGCATGACTATAGACTAGAGACAGACAGACAGGAGGGGTTATACACTGGCATGACTATAGACAGACAGACAGGAGGTTTTATACATTGGCATGACTATAGACTAGAGAGAGACAGACAGGAGGGGTTATACACTGGCATGACTATAGACAGACAGACAGGAGGGGTTATACACTGGCATGACTATAGACTAGAGAGAGACAGACAGGAGGTTTTATACACTGGCATGACTATAGACAGACAGACAGGAGGGGTTATACACTGGCATGACTATAGACAGACAGGAGGTTTTATACACTGGGATGACTATAGACTAGAGAGAGACAGACAGGAGGTTTTATACACTGGGATGACTATAGACTAGAGAGAGACAGACAGGAGGGGTTATACACTGGCATGACTATAGACTAGAGAGAGACAGACAGGAGGTTTTATACACTGGCATGACTATAGACTAGAGAGAGACAGACAGGAGGTTTTATACACTGGCATGAATATAGACAGACAGACAGGAGGGGTTATACACTGGCATGAATATAGACAGACAGACAGGAGGGGTTATACACTGGCATGAATATAGACAGACAGACAGGAGGGGTTATACACTGGCATGAATATAGACAGACAGACAGGAGGGGTTATACACTGGCATGACTATAGACTAGAGACAGGAGGGGTTATACACTGGCATGAATATAGACAGACAGACAGGAGGGGTTATACACTGGCATGAATATAGACAGACAGACAGGAGGGGTTATACACTGGCATGACTATAGACTAGAGACAGGAGGGGTTATACACTGGCATGACTATAGACAGACAGGAGGGGTTATACACTGGCATGACTATAGACAGACAGACAGGAGGGGTTATACACTGGGATGACTATAGACAGACAGACAGGAGGTTTTATACACTGGGATGACTATAGACAGACAGACAGACAGACAGGAGGGGTTATACACTGGCATGACTATAGACAGACAGACAGGAGGGGTTATACACTGGCATGACTATAGACTAGAGACAGACAGACAGGAGGGGTTATACACTGGGATGACTGTAGACAGACAGGAGGGGTTATACACTGGGATGACAGTAGACAGACAGGAGGGGTTATACACTGGGATGACTATAGAGAGACAGACAGGAGGGGTTATACACTGGGATGACAGTAGACAGACAGGAGGGGTTATACACTGGGATGACAGTAGACAGACAGGAGGGGTTATACACTGGGATGACAGTAGACAGACAGGAGGGGTTATACACTGGGATGACTATAGACTAGAGAGAGACAGACAGGAGGGGTTATACACTGGCATGACTATAGACAGACAGACAGGAGGTTTTATACACTGGGATGACAGTAGACAGACAGGAGGGGTTATACACTGGGATGACTATAGACTAGAGAGAGACAGACAGGAGGGGTTATACACTGGCATGACTATAGACAGACAGACAGGAGGGGTTATACACTGGGATGACTATAGCCTAGAGAGAGACAGACAGGGGGGGTTATACACTGGGATGACTATAGACTAGAAAGAGACAGACAGGAGGTTTTATACACTGGCATGACTATAGACTAGAAAGAGACAGACAGGAGGGGTTATACACTGGGATGACTATAGACTAGAGACAGACAGACAGGAGGGGTTATACACTGGCATGACTATAGACAGACAGACAGGAGGGGTTATACACTGGCATGACTATAGCCTAGAAAGAGACAGACAGGAGGGGTTATACACTGGGATGACTATAGACTAGAGACAGACAGACAGGAGGGGTTATACACTGGCATGACTATAGACAGACAGACAGGAGGGGTTATACACTGGCATGACTATAGCCTAGAGAGAGACAGACAGGGGGGGTTATACACTGGGATGACTATAGACTAGAAAGAGACAGACAGGAGGTTTTATACACTGGCATGACTAGAGACAGACAGACAGGAGGGGTTATACACTGGCATGACTATAGACAGACAGACAGGAGGGGTTATACACTGGCATGACTATAGACTAGAGAGAGACAGACAGGAGGGGTTATACACTGGCATGACTATAGACAGACAGACAGGAGGTTTTATACACTGGCATGACTATAGACAGACAGACAGGAGGTTTTATACACTGGCATGACTATAGACTAGAGACAGACAGACAGGAGGGGTTATACACTGGCATGACTATAGACTAGAGAGGAACAGACATTGTGTCAAATCGGCTAGCTAATTAATATTAGCCAACGTGGGAACAGGCACCAACCAGATGTGCTGCCACAAAGTAAACAGAAAACAACAATACATTCTTGATATGAGCTTGTTTTACTCCAATATTTGTCAGCATTGTAAATGTTTATAAAAACACTGTATAGCGTTAAAACATGCTTAAAGCTATCATTTGTATATCTTGGATGGTCAGTCCTTGCATCCAAAGCTCAGTCCATGAATTTGAGTGGTTCCATTTTTCCAGGCCCCGCTCTCAGAAATTTTACAATAACAGAGTCTTTGTTATTGTTTCTACTCCGGATTGACAGACGGGTACATTTTCCATCCGGTCTGGTTATCTAGGCCAGTGAAATGTTCTCTCGTGGACAAACAGAGGTAACAATGTTGGTTCTGGGTTGTTGCCGAGATTAGTGATATGTCACCTACCACCTCCACGGCCCTGCTTGCGTTCCCCCCTCCGACCGACCCATCCTGCGCGCACTCCCCCTTGTAGAGCCGCTTGGCGGGGCCAGAGTCGGCCTCCTGCCCGTTGGGATGCTCCAGTGAACAGCTACTCATCTGAACAAACAAGGAAGACACGATAAAAACGCGCTTTTTTTTCTCCCGAAAACTGGCTAGCGGATTTGAAAGAATGAACGTCAACGGAGAAAGCACACGTGGGATATTTACAGTGATATCTACTCTTCTAGAATGTATGACTTTGCATTACGATTTTACTTGTTCTAGAGTGAGCTGCTTTTCATTTGAGCTGTAAAACAACACCAAAATACATTCAAATTTGCTCTCGAAACTTGCCTCGAGGATAGCAGCTCCACTTCCGCAAACAAAGATGATAAATCGCTCATTGGTCAGTTTAAAACGCGGACAAGCTTCTGATTCGCTGTTTTCAATGTTAGTCACACATGACGCAGAATTGTTGACGCTCGCTTGGTCCCGCCCACTGCCCCAGTACAAACAGCAGATAAGAATAATTTACAGTAGCCTAGCAACGCAACCATATTACGTTTTAACAGTAAAACAATGTCTTATAATTTCAGTAAAAATTAATGTCTTATTTTCTTTGGTATTTTTCTTAAAACTGCATTGTTGATTAAGGGCTTGTAAGTAAGCATTTCACTGTAAGGTCTACTACACCTGTTGTATTCGGCGCATGTGACAGATTCAATTTGATTTGATTTGAAATGCTCAGTGTGTCTTGATATCGTCCCGTGTCACGTTTCAAACAGTCTCATGTCCCCTTTCCCATCGGAGCCCAATGCAGTTTCTTGTCCAAGAACAACATGGTTCCTATATGCTGTCTGTCTCATTTCATTTGACAGGTAATCCATCTATTAGACAGACCAGGTGATTCAGTAGTGAAGTAATGTATCAAGTTTTAATGTCACGTGCACCAGTACAGTGAAATGCCTTTCTTGCTCGCTCTAACGCCAACAATGCAGTAACCAATAGCAATGTCATATTAACAATAACAAGGAAGAACAAAAACACAGGAGATAACAGAATGAGGGTGGGGAGCGGGTAGTGTCAGCTGAGGGTGGGGAGCGGGTAGTGTCAGCTGAGGGTGGGGAGCGGGTAGTGTCAGCTGAGGGTGGGAGGTGGGTAGTGTCAGCTGAGGGTGGGGAGCGGGTAGTGTCAGCTGAGGGTGGAGGCGGGTAGTGTCAGCTGAGGGTGGGGAGCGGGTAGTGTCAGCTGAGGGTGGGGAGCGGGTAATGTCAGCTGAGGATGGGGAGCGGGTAGTGTCAACTGAGGGTGGGAGCGGGTAGTGTCAGCTGAGGGTGGGGGGTGGGTAGTGTCAACTGAGGGTGGGGAGCGGGTAGTGTCAGCTGAGGGTGGGGAGCGGATAGTGTCAGCTGAGGGTGGGGAGCGGGTAGTGTCAGCTGAGGGTGGGGAGCGGGTAGTGTCAGCTGAGGAGCGGGTAGTGTCAGCTGAGGGTGGGGAGCGGGTAGTGTCAGCTGAGGAGCGGGTAGTGTCAGCTGAGGGTGGGGAGCGGGTAGTGTCAGCTGAGGAGCGGGTAGTGTCAGCTGAGGGTGAGGAGCGGGTAGTGTCAGCTGAGGAGCGGGTAGTGTCAGCTGAGGGTGAGGAGCGGGTAGTGTCAGCTGAGGAGCGGGTAGTGTCAGCTGAGGGTGAGGAGCGGGTAGTGTCAGCTGAGGGTGGGTAGTGTCAGCTGAGGGTGGGGAGCGGGTAGTGTCAGCTGAGGGTGAGGAGCGGGTAGTGTCAGCTGAGGAGCGGGTAGTGTCAGCTGAGGGTGAGGAGCGGGTAGTGTCAGCTGAGGGTGGGTAGTGTCAGCTGAGGGTGGGGAGCGGGTAGTGTCAGCTGAGGGTGGGGAGCGGGTAGTGTCAGCTGAGGATGGGGAGCGGGTAATGTCAGCTGAGGTTGGGGAGCGGGTAGTGTCAGCTGAGGGTGGGGAGCGGGTAGTGTCAGCTGAGGGTGGGGAGCGGGTAGTGTCAGCTGAGGGTGGGGAGCGGGTAGTGTCAGCTGAGGGTGGGGAGCGGGTAGTGTCAGCTGAGGGTGGGGAGGGGTAGTGTCAGCTGAGGGTGGGGAGCGGGTAGTGTCAGCTGAGGGTGGGGAGCGGGTAGTGTCAGCTGAGGGTGGGGAGCGGGTAGTGTCAGCTGAGGGTGGGGAGCGGGTAGTGTCAGCTGAGGAGCGGGTAGTGTCAGCTGAGGATGGGAAGCGGGTAGTGTCAGCTGAGGAGCGGGAGCGGATAGTGTCAGCTGAGATGGATTCTGAGTGTGACGCGTATCAAGACTTGGATCACAGCTGGGGGATAAGAAACAGACGCTGGGTTATGATTCACTACGGGAGACACACACATCTGTTTCAACGAGAGAGAGATAGAGTGCATGACCTCACCACTGTCAAGTGAGGGGGAGAAAGAGAGCTGCTTTAGTGTGCCCTGTTAGGCAGTGTACTGTACTCTGTGATAGTTTCCCCCTCATATAAATTCCTGGGGTCTGGTCCAAAGGAAACATAACTTAGATAGTATTAGGGAGTATGTGCATGTATAGGAGGGATTGGTGAGGTATGGTCCCGTGTGACTCAGTTGGCAGGCTCGTACAGCAGGGATTGGTGAGGTATGGTCCCGTGTGACTCAGTTGGCAGGCTCGTACAGGAGGGATTGGTGAGGTATGGTCCCGTGTGACTCAGTTGGTAGGCTCGTACAGCAGGGATTGGTGAGGTATGGTCCCGTGTGACTCAGTTGGCAGGCTCGTATAGGAGGGATTGGTGAGGTATGGTCCCGTGTGACTCAGTTGGCAGGCTCGTATAGGAGGGATTGGTGAGGTATGGTCCCGTGTGACTCAGTTGGCAGGCTCGTACAGGAGGGATTGGTGGGGTATGGTCCCGTGTGACTCAGTTGGCAGGCTCGTACAGGAGGGATTGTTGAGGTATGGTCCCGTGTGACTCAGTTGGCAGGCTCGTATAGGAGGGATTGGTGAGGTATGGTCCCGTGTGACTCAGTTGGCAGGCTGGTACAGGAGGGAATGGTGAGGTATGGTCCCGTGTGACTCAGTTGGCAGGCTCGTACAGGAGGGATTGGTGAGGTATGGTCCCGTGTGACTCAGTTGGCAGGCTCGTACAGGAGGGACTGGTGAGGTATGGTCCCGTGTGACTCCGTTGGCAGGGCATGGCACTTGCAATACCAGGGCTGTGAGTTTGATTCCGACGGGGGACCAGTGTGAAAATGTATGCACTAAGTACTGTAAGTCACTATGGATAAGAGTGTCTGCTAAAGTGTGAAATGGTATGAGAGACTGTTGCATGCTGGGAATTGAGGGCTGAATGAAAGCAGAGTTCTTCGTCTGAGATCAAACCACAGCATACTGTAATTGCTTTCGTGTATCTGCCCTGAGGTGTATTCATTAGTGCAAAACCGTAGAGAAACGTTTTGCAATGAAAACAAACATTTCTTATTGGACAAGTTCTGAACGTGGCCTTACTTCAGGGTCAAATTCTAACAGGAAGTAGTTTAGAGACGACTCCTGCTGTCTTCACTCAATTAGCACTCAGCTTTCTGCACGCACTCCTTTCATCGTGTGTGTGTGTGTATGTGTGTGGCAGTGCTGCAGCGGTCCTAATGGTTTCCACATTGGGAGAAGGACTTGGTCGGCCATCTTGGTAATTCTTTTTGTCACTCCTTAGTGGTTCATTGACCAGACTACTGACACTCATACAGCCATACATATGGAAACACTTCTCCCAGTGTGTGATCTCATAGAATAATTAGCAATCAAGCACAGATCTGTCTTTTTCTCCCTCTAACTATTAAAAAGCCAGTTGATTGATACTCTATATCTGCATATCTCTCCTTTTAAGAGTGGAGGAGAGAGAGGTGTGTGTGGGAGAGAGAGAGAGGTGTGTGTGGGAGAGAGAGAGATGTGTGTGTGGGAGAGAGAGAGATGTGTGTGTGGGAGAGAGAGAGATGTGTGTGTGGGAGAGAGAGAGATGTGTGTGTGGGAGAGAGAGAGATGTGTGTGGGAGAGAGAGATGTGTGGGAGAGAGAGAGATGTGTGTGTGGGAGAGAGAGAGATGTGTGGGAGAGAGAGAGATGTGTGTGTGGGAGAGAGAGAGATGTGTGTGTGGGAGAGAGAGAGAGGTAAGCCAGATGTGTCGTCACTATGTGTTGTCTTTGTAACCAGACCAGTCTGCTCTGTAATCAGAGTCATAATATTATTCATCTCACCAGGCTACCAGAGCTCAGGGCTAAAACTATACTGACCAATCAGAAAGAGATAAATACCTATACATACCTGCTCTTTCTCTCTCCCTCTTGCTCTGTCTTCCTCTCTCTCTCCTTCTTGCTCTGTCTCCCCCTCTCATCTCCCTCTTGCTCTGTCTTTCTCTCTCTCTGCCTTCCCCTCTCTCTCCCTCTTGCTCTGTCTCTCTGCCTTCCCCTCTCATCTCCCTCTTGCTCTGTCTTGCTCTGTCTCTCTGCCTAACCCTCTCATCTCCCTCTTGCTCTGTCTTTCTCTCTCTCTGCCTTTCCCTCTCTCTCCCTCTTGCTCTGTCTCTCTGCCTTCCCCTCTCATCTCCCTCTTGCTCTGTCTTGCTGTCTCTCTGCCTAACCCTCTCATCTCCCTCTTGCTCTGTCTTTCTCTCTCTCTGCCTTCCCCTCTCATCTCTCTTGCTCTGTCTCTCTGCCTAACCCTCTCATCTCCCTCTTGCTCTGTCTTGCTCTGTCTCTCTGCCTTCCCCTCTCATCTCTCTTGCTCTGTCTCGGTCTTTCCCTCTTTTTTCCTTCCCTCTCTCTTAGGGCGTGGCCAAATTAGAACAGATACATTTTTAATGACTTGTTGTGTGGGTGATGTAAAATGCCTCATCTTTTCTAAATGTCTAAGCCGATGGTTATGTATCCATCTGTGAAAATGGAGGAAATTGTATGGACGCGTTGTCTCCTCTGACCATCGATGTATGACTCCCATTGAGAAAGCATTGGAAATCAGGCATACGGAGAAAATCTCTCTCCCTCTGTGGCCCTTACTCTCTCTCTCTCCCTCTGTGGCCCTTACTCTCTCTCTCTCCCTCTGTGGCCCTTACTCTCTCTCTCCCTCTGTGGCCCTTACTCTCTCTCTCTCCCTCTGTGGCCCTTACTCTCTCTCTCTCCCTCTGTGGCCCTTACTCTCTCTCTCTCCCTCTGTGGCCCTTACTCACTCTCTCTCCCTCTGTGGCCCTTACTCACTCTCTCTCCCTCTGTGGCCCTTACTCACTCTCTCTCCCTCTGTGGCCCTTACTCTCTCTCTCTCCCTCTGTGGCCCTTACTCTCTCTCTCTCCCTCTGTGGCCCTTACTCTCTCTCTCTCCCTCTGTGGCCCTTACTCTCTCTCTCTCCCTCTGTGGCCCTTACTCTCTCTCTCTCCCTCTGTGGCCCTTACTCTCTCTCTCTCCCTCTGTGGCCCTTACTCTCTCTCTCTCCCTCTGTGGCCCTTACTCTCTCTCTCTCCCTCTGTGGCCCTTACTCACTCTCTCTCCCTCTGTGGCCCTTACTCACTCTCTCTCCCTCTGTGGCCCTTACTCACTCTCTCTCCCTCTGTGGCCCTTACTCACTCTCTCTCCCTCTGTGGCCCTTACTCACTCTCTCTCCCTCTGTGGCCCTTACTCACTCTCTCTCCCTCTGTGGCCCTTACTCTCTCTCTCCCCCTCTGTGGCCCTTACTCTCTCTCTCCCCCTCTGTGGCCCTTACTCTCTCTCCCCCTCTGTGGCCCTTACTCTCTCTCCCCCTCTGTGGCCCTTACTCTCTCTCCCCCTCTGTGGCCCTTACTCTCTCTCCCCCTCTGTGGCCCTTACTCTCTCTCCCCCTCTGTGGCCCTTACTCTCTCTCCCCCTCTGTGGCCCTTACTCTCTCTCCCCCTCTGTGGCCCTTACTCTATCTCTCCCCACAGCGAGCGTGAGACAGAAAGGGTCACCGAGGGAGAAAGGGAAAGAGCAGAGAGGGAAAGGCCTGTAGAGAAAGTGGTGGACTGTTAGTACTGACCCAAAGGAAGAGGTCAGATCCATGTTGACTCCAATGCTTCCCACAGTTGTGTCAAGTTGGCTGAATGTCCTTTGGGTGCTGGACCATTCTCGATACACACAGGAAACTGTTGAGTGTGAAAAACCCAGTGGCGTTGCAGTTCTTGACACAAACCGGTGTGTCTGGTACCTACTACCATAACCTGTTCAAAGGCATTTCAATATGTTGTCTTGTCCACTCACCCTCTGAACGTCACATATACACAATCCATGTCTCAATTGTCTCAAGGCTTAAAAATCCTTCTTTAATGTCTCCTCCCCTTCATCTACACTGATTGAAGTGGATTTAACAGGCGACATCAATAAGGGATCATAGCTTTCACCTGGATTTACCTGGTCAGTCATGGAATGAGCAGGTGTTCATAATGTTTTGTACACTCAATATACTTACCGTCTCTCTCCTTCTCCTCTCTCTGTCTTTCTCTCTCTCCGTCTCTCTCTGTCTTTCTCACTCGTCTTCCCCCTCTCTCTCGTCTTCCCCGTCTCTCTCTCTCTCGTCTTCCCCGTCTCTCTCTCTCTCGTCTTCCCCGTCTCTCTCTGTCTTTCTCACTCGTCTTCCCCCTCTCTCTCGTCTTCCCCGTCTCTCTCTCTCTCGTCTTCCCCGTCTCTTTCCCTCTCGTCTTCCCACACCGAGTATGAGAGAGAACGGGTCACACAGGGAGAAAGGGAAAGAGTAGAGAGGGAAGGATAGAGAGCTGTAGAGAGACAGAGGTAGACTGAGTTTGTACTGGCCCAAAGGAAGAGGTCAGAGTAAGGGGAACCAATCTGTGTGAGAGAGACCAGACATAACGTCCATAAGATAAATGATACTGCATGGTGAAACAACCATCATGTCATCACTGGGAATTAGTATGATGAAACAGATGAAATATCTGTGGTTCAGGCAGTCCAGTATCACTGAGAGGTTCTGGGAGGTTCTGATTGGATCTGAGGAGTTCTATGAGGGGTTCTATGAGGGATTCTGGATCCAGTCTGGACTACTGCTAGTCCAGGGAAAGATTGGCCTCAGGGTCTGCTAGTCTACTATAGCAAGGGTCTGGTAGTCTACCACAGCAAGGGTATGGTAGTCTACCACACCAAGGGTCTGGTAGTCTACCACACCAAGGGTCTGGTAGTCTACCACACCAAGGGTCTGGTAGTCTACCACACCAAGGGTCTGGTAGTCTACCACACCAAGGGTCTGGTAGTCTACCACACCAAGGGTCTGGTAGTCTACCACACCAAGGGTCTGGTAGTCTACCACACCAAGGGTCTGGTAGTCTACCACACCAAGGGTCTGGTAGTCTACCACACCAAGGGTCTGGTAGTCTACCACACCAAGGGTCTGGTGGTCTACCACGCCAAGGGTCTGGTAGTCTACCACGCCAAGGGTCTGGTAGTCTACTATACCAAGGGTCTGGTGGTCTACCACGCCAAGGGTCTGGTGGTCTACCACGCCAAGGGTCTGGTAGTCTACTATACCAAGGGTCTGGTGGTCTACCACGCCAAGGGTCTGGTGGTCTACCACGCCAAGGGTCTGGTGGTCTACTATACCAAGGGTCTGGTGGTCTACCACGCCAAGGGTCTGGTGGTCTACCACGCCAAGGGTCTGGTAGTCTACTATACCAAGGGTCTGGTAGTCTACTCTACCAAGGGTCTGGTAGTCTACTATACCAAGGGTCTGGTAGTCTACTATACCAAGGGTCTGGTAGTCTACTATACCAAGGGTCTGGTAGTCTACTATACCAAGGGTCTGGTAGTCTACTATACCAAGGGTCTGGTAGTCTACTATACCAAGGGTCTGGTAGTCTACCATACCAAGGGTCTGGTAGTCTACTATACCAAGGGTCTGGTAGTCTACTATACTAAGGGTCTTGTCATTCTCTGCCCAGTGCCGCCCCCTGCTGCATGTGGGAGGTATCTCCTCTCCAAACCACCAGATACACAGCGTATGTCATTATACACACCAAGAGACTAGAACATGTATACAATCCAGGCTGAGGCTTCCCTGTGTAGAGCTTTTGACTTCACAAAGGAACACCATGTGCAGTGTGTGTGTATGTGTGTGTGTATGTGTGTGTGTCCGTGTGTCCGTGCGTTTGTGTGTGTGTGTGTGTGTGACTTCTGTTTAGAGTGATGATTAGAGATAGAGTGTAATTAGTGTGTTTAGACAGACAGTCAGACATTAAAAGTGTCTGGGGCAGGAGGAGAACATTGCTCACAAACGCACGTTTCTGTCTACATCTGTCGCGTAGGGGTGCTGAGGGTGCTGTTCTACTAAGCTGTATGGAAATGTTTTAAGAAGTAGGGGTGCTGAGGGTGCTGTTCTACTAAGCTGTATGGAATTGTTTTAAGAAGTAGGGGTGCTGAGGGTGCTGTTCTACTAAGCTGTATGGAATTGTTTTAAGAAGTAGGGGTGCTGAGGGTGCTGTTCTACTAAGCTGTATGGAATTGTTTTAAGAAGTAGGGGTGCTGAGGTTGCTGTTCTACTAAGCTGTATGGAAATGTTTTAAGAAGTAGGGGTGCTGAGGTGGCTGTTCTACTAAGCTGTATGGAATTGTTTTAAGAAGTAGGGGTGCTGAGGGTGCTGTTCTACTAAGCTGTATTGAATTGTTTTAAGAAGTAGGGGAGCTGAGGGTGCTGTTCTACTAAGCTGTATGGAAATGTTTTAAGAAGTAGGGGTGCTGTTCTACTAAGCTGTATGGAATTGTTTTAAGAAGTAGGGGTGCTGTTCTACTAAGCTGTATGGAAATGTTTTAAGAAGTAGGGGTGCTGAGGTGGCTGTTCTACTAAGCTGTATTGAATTGTTTTAAGAAGTAGGGGAGCTGAGGGTGCTGTTCTACTAAGCTGTATGGAAATGTTTTAAGAAGTAGGGGTGCTGTTCTACTAAGCTGTATGGAATTGTTTTAAGAAGTAGGGGTGCTGAGGTTTGCTGTTCTACTATGCTGTATTGCATTTTTAAAGGTCATACCAAGGATCATTTTGCTATTTGATTTGGAATTTTAAGTATCAACAAAACGTATTTCTTATTTGATGAACACTTACTGCTACAAGCCCAACAGATCTAAAGGAAGTTTGTTCTGTGAGGCCTGTGGGCGTGTCCTAGAGGAAAACAGTCGACATGTTCCTGAGAGTTTGTTCAGACGCTACAGACAGAAGTTGGCAGATCGGCTGTGCTTACTTTAGACGGGTACCAAAACGCTTGTGGGGGTTCGTAGAGCAAAACGGAGGCCAACCTCTCTGTTCCCATCGCTCTATAGTTTCATATGTGGGACCATAGGCTGCTGTTGTAGCCTTCACCAGCAGACTAAGACCACACACACACACACACACACACACACACACACACACACACACACACACACACAGAGAGACTAATGAGCAGTGCTTTGACCTTCAGAGGGGGAACAGAACAGCAGGCAGAACCACACCATCAGCCACTGTTACAGTCACAACAAGGTTAGGGGCCCTACGCGCTGATCTAGGATCAGTTTAGCCTTTTCATATGAAACACACCATCAGCAGGGCTACTGTTACAGTCACAACAAGGTCAGGGGCCCTACGGTCAGGGGTCAGGGGCCCTACGTGCTGATCTAGGATCAGTTTGACCTTTTGGATCAAAATGAATAACATCCCATGTAGAGGGGGGACCAGGGCTCGTATCCACAAAGTGTCTCAGAGTAGGAGTGCTGACCTGGGATCAGGTTTCCCACCCGTCTAATAGTCTTATCAGGCTATCGAGTATTCCAGACACGATACACTTATTTTATGTATTCCAGAACTAGCACAGCTGACTCTAATGGTCACATGATCATCAAGCCTCTCATTAGTTAAATCACTGGGGGTACTGGAGGAGAGGTTGGGGAATCACTGGGAGTACAGGAGGAGTGGTTGGGGAATCACTGGGAGTACAGGAGGAGTGGTTGGGGAATCACTGGGAGTATAGGAGGAGTGGTTGGGGAAATCACTGGGAGTACAGGAGGAGAGGTTGGGGAATCACTGGGAATACAGGAGGAGAGGTTGGGGAATCACTGGGAGTACAGGAGGAGAGGTTGGGGAATCACTGTGTACAGGAGGAGAGGTTGGGGAATCACTGTGTACAGGAGGAAGGGTTGGGGAATCACTGGGAGTACAGGAGGAGAGATTGGGAAATCACTGGGAGTACAGGAGGAGAGGTTGGGGAATCACTGGGAGTACAGGAGGAGAGGTTGGGGAATCACTGGGAGTACAGGAGGAGAGGTTGGGGAATCACTGTACAGGAGGAGAGGTTGGGAAATCACTGGGAGTACTGGAGGAGAGGTTGGGGAATCACTGGGAGTACAGGAGGAGAGGTTGGGGAATCACTGGGAGTACAGGAGGAGAGGTTGGGGAATCACTGGGAGTACAGGAGGAGAGGTTGGGGAAATCACTGTGAGTACAGGAGGAGAGGTTGGGGAAATCACTGGGAGTACTGGAGGAGAGGTTGGAGAATCACTGTGAGTACAGGAGGAGAGGTTGGGGAATCACTGGGAGTACAGGAGGAGAGGTTGGAGAATCACTGGGAGTACTGGAGGAGAGGTTGGGAAATCACTGGGAGTACTGGAGGAGAGGTTGAGGAAATCACTAGGAGTACTGGAGGAGAGGTTGGAGAATCACTGTGAGTACAGGAGGAGAGGTTGGGGAAATCACTGTACAGGAGGAGAGGTTGGGAAATCACTGGGAGTACTGGAGGAGAGGTTGGGGAATCACTGGGAGTACAGGAGGAGAGGTTGGGGAATCACTGGGAGTACAGGAGGAGAGGTTGGGGAATCACTGGGAGTACAGGAGGAGAGGTTGGAGAATCACTGGGAGTACAGGAGGAGAGGTTGGGGAAATCACTGGGAGTACTGGAGGAGAGGTTGGAGAATCACTGTGAGTACAGGAGGAGAGGTTGGGGAATCACTGGGAGTACAGGAGGAGAGGTTGGAGAATCACTGTGAGTACAGGAGGAGAGGTTGGGTAAATCACTGGGAGTACAGGAGGAGAGGTTGGGTAAATCACTGTGAGTACAGGAGGAGAGGTTGGGTAAATCACTGTGAGTACAGGAGGAGAGGTTGGAGAATCACTGGGAGTACAGGAGGAGAGGTTGGGGAATCACTGGGAGTACTGGAGGAGAGGTTGGGGAAATCACTGTGAGTACAGGAGGAGAGGTTGGGGAATCACTGTGAGTACAGGAGGAGAGGTTGGGGAAATCACTGTGAGTACAGGAGGAGAGGTTGGGGAAATCACTGTGAGTACAGGAGGAGAGGTTGGGGAAATCACTGTGAGTACAGGAGGAGAGGTTGGGGAAATCACTGTGAGTATAGGAGGAGAGGTTGGGGAAATCACTGTGAGTACAGGAGGAGAGGTTGGGTAAAGTCCCCCTGGTGGTCAGATGAGGTGATGCATTACATCATTATTCACTGAACAGTGATTTCTCTCTCTTTACTGCAGTCTGGTTCCCCTGGGTTAGAGACTCTGCTGTGTGTGTGTGTGTGTGTGTGTGTGTGTGTGTGTGTGTGTGTGTGTGTGTGTGTGTGTGTGTGTGTGTGTGTGTGTGTGTGTGTGTGTGTGTGGCAGAACCGAGGAGATGAAGGGGGAGGAAACATTACACCAATGAACAGAGCAGTGATTCAGCACACTTTGTCCTGTGACCTCAGTGATGACATCACTACTGTATCTCTCGGATTCTGTCAAAGATTGGAGAGGAAACCTCAAACACACCACCCACACACACACACACACACACACACACACACACACATAAACCAGACAGAATCATCCTGATCCACTATTCTCCTTCAGAGGGAAGAGCAGTAAAACATGTACAGTGTTAAAATGCAACAAACACCATCATTTATTAGTATATAGTTGTTCATATACTGTATATCACTCTAATAAATACCTACAGTAGCCTGTGTGTGTGTGTGTGTGTGTGTGTGTGTGTGTGTGTGTGTGTGTGTGTGTGTGTGTGTGTGTGTGTGTGTGTGTGTGTGTGTGTGTGTGTGTGTGTGTGTGTGTGTGTATCTAAACACACATTCACGTCCATCTGTCTGTCAGTGCAGAGAAGACATCACAGCTCGTCTCTCCACCTGAGAGAGAAAGTCACCCTTCTCTCTCTCTTTCATTCTCTCTCTCTGTCCATCCAGAAGTCCAGTTCCACTGAGTGTTGGCTGGGAAAGTGGTCTCCCTGAGGTCCTCCAAGACGCCACGGGAGATGGGTCGCAAAGCATTGTGGGTCTGTCGACAAGACAGGCACGAGGGTCTGAGAATACAATCAACCATGTCCGGTTTGACCAAGTTTGGACTAGTTAGATCAAGTTAGGTCTGGTTTGATCCAGTTAGGTCCAGTTAGGCCGTGTTTAATCCAGTTAGGCCGTGTTTAATCCAGTTGAGTCCAGTCAGGTCCAGTTGGTAAAGCGTGTTCGGTCCAGTGCAGAGAGGTAACATAAAGGCGGATGAGGGGCAGAGAGGGTTAGAGAGGGTTAGACATGGAGATGAGGGGCAGAGAGGGTTAGACAGGGAGATGAGGGTTAGACAGGGAGATGAGGGGCAGAGAGGGTTAGACAGGGAGATGAGGGGCAGAAAGGGTTAGACAGGGAGATGAGGGTCAGAGAGGGTTAGACAGGGAGATGAGGGTCAGAGAGGGTTAGACAGGGAGATGAGGGGCAGAGAGGGTTAGACAGGGAGATGAGGGGCAGAAAGGGTTAGACAGGGAGATGAGGGGCAGAGAGGGTTAGACAGGGAGATGAGGGTCAGAGAGGGTTAGACAGGGAGATGAGGGTCAGAGAGGGTTAGACAGGGAGATGAGGGTCAGAGAGGGTTAGACAGGGAGATGAGGGTCAGAGAGGGAGATGAGGAGCAGAGAGGGTTAGACAGGGAGATGAGGGGCAGAGAGGGTTAGACAGATGGGTAAGGGGTACGGGGGGAGAGTTGGACAGATGGGTAAGGGGTACGGGGATAGGAGGGAGATGGGTAAGGGGTATGGGGTACGGGGGGAGAGTTGGACAGATGGGTAAGGGGTACGGGGGATAGGAGGGAGATGGGTAAGGGGATTGGGGGATAGGAGGGGGATGGGTATGGGGTACGGGGGGAGAGAGTTAGACAGACGGGTACGGGGTACGGGGTAAGAGGTACGGGGTACGGGGGATAGGAGGGAGATGGGTAAGGGGATTGGGGGATAGGAGGGGGATGGGTATGGGGTACGGGGGGAGAGAGTTAGACAGATGGGTACGGGGGATGGGGGGAGAGAGTTGGGCAGATGGGTAAGGGGTACGGGGGATGCGGGGAGATGGTTAAGGTGTATGGGGTACGGGGGGAGAGAGTTAGACAGATGGGTAAGGGGTACGGGGTAAGAGGTACGGGGTATGGGGGATAGGAGGGAGATGGGTAAGGGGATAGGAGGGAGATGGGTAAGGGGTACGGGGTAAGGGGTACGGGGTATGGGGGATAGGAGGGAGATGGGTAAGGGGTAAGGGGTACGGGGGAGCATTCATGCTCTCGGTGAAGCGTTACTGGGTCCTATTCCTCTCTCTCTCTGAGGGGTTTCACCTGAACCTCCAGGAGGACAAAAACACCTTGATCCAGTTGAAGAACCAGTTGTCTCTCCATCTCCCCTCAGGCCTCAGAGGAAGAACCAGTTGTCTCTCCATCTCCCCTCAGGCCTCAGAGGAAGAACCAGTTGTCTCTCCATCTCCCCTCAGGCCTCAGAGGAAGAACCAGTTGTCTCTCCATCTCCCCTCAGGCCTCAGAGGAAGAACCAGTTGTCTCTCCATCTCCCTCAGGCCTCAGAGGAAGGGGTTGTGGCTGTGTGTGTGAGATTGGGGCGGCACGCGGTGGGCCGGGGCGGGGGAGAGGGGGAGGAGGGGATGGGGGAGGTTAGAGGGGAGGTCCAGGAGGCCGGGGGAGGGCTGGATGTGGTGTGGGAGAGGGAGGGGGAGAGAGGGGCTGTAGGGGAGAGTGTGAGGGGGGAGTGGGGAGGTGGAACAGGGACGGAGCATCTGGTTGAGCGTGAGACGAGGCTGGTCACAGTGGAATGGGTTGGTGGGAGAGGGAACACACAGACCTGGAGAGAGAGACAGATCTATAAACACCAATGTAAATACAACCCAGATTTATGTTTATTTATTTTCCCTTTTGTATTTTAACTATTTGCACATTGTTACAACACTGTATATAGACATGATATGACATTTGAAATGTCCTTATTCTTTTGGAACTTTGTGAGTGTAATGTTTACTGTTCATTTTTACACACACATTGTGTGTGTGTGTGTGTGTGTGTGTGTCTCCTCACATAAGAGGAAGGGGTTGTTGTGGGTCAAATCAAAATCATCAAATCAAATGTATTTACATCACCTTCTTACATCAGCTAATATCTCAAAGTGCTGTACAGAAACCCAGCCTAAAACCCCAAACAGCAAGCAATGCAGGTGTAGAAGCACGGTGGCTAGGAAAAACTCCCTAGAAAGGCCAAAACCTAGGAAGAAACCTAGAGAGGAACCAGGCTATGGGGGGTGGCCAGTCCTCTTCTGGCTTTGCCGGGTGGAGATTATAACAGAACATGGCCAAGATGTTCAAATGTTCATAAATGACCAGCATGGTCAAATAATAATAATCACAGTAGTTGTCGAGGGTGCAGCAAGAGGGTCCTGCTAGGAGGATTAGGGGGGTGTGTGAGTGTGTGTGTGTGTGTGTGTGTGTGTGTGTGTGTGTGTGTGTGTCTCTCCTCACCTAAGAGGAAGGGGTTGTTGTGGGTCCTGCTAGGAGGATTAGGGGGGATGAGTGCGTCCAGATTGACGAGCGACGCCCCCGTCGGTCCCAGGAAGGCTTCTGGGGTGCGACACATCCGGGGGGCCGCGGAGCCCTGGGGGGGGCCGAGACGGGACAGGTCAAACATCTCCGGACTGCCCCCCCCTCGCCCGTTGACCTCGGGGGACAGAACACGCTCCCCAAACAGGTCTGGTCCTGTGGAGGGGGAGGTAATGAAATCAGCAGGAAAACATGCAGTATAAACACAACATACACAGGAAGACAAACATGTGTGTGTGTGTGTGTGTGTGTGTGTGTGTGTGTGTGTGTGTGTGTGTGTTACCAGTAGGACTGCCAGGTTGAGGTGGTCCCTCCTCTCCTTTACACTCCTCCTCCTCCCTGACAGAGAAGAGATCCGTCCTATCAGTACCGTCCACTGTAAGAGGGGGCGGGCTCTCCCAGCCGTGATTGACAGGGCTGGATGATGATGTGAGCGGAGCTTCCCAGGTGGGAGAGCGTGACGGAGCCCAGGGATTGGTTGGGCTGCTGGAGGAGGGGCGGGTCGCCCAGGGACTACCAATCACAGGAGTGTTGGAGTGGACTGCTGTTGAGAGAGAGGGTGCGCACGTTTTGCAATGCAGAGTTTGCATAGCAGAGTGTGTGTGTGTGTGTGTGTGTGTGTGTGTGTGTGTGTGTGTGTGTGTGTGTGTGTGTGTGAGCGTGTACCACTCACCCACAGAGTCCCAGGGGTCAGAGGTCACAGCAGGCTGAGCGTTCCAGAGGTCGTCAGCTGGGGGCGGAGCCTCAGAGGGGCCAAAGATATCCACCAGGTTGGACATGGCGGACTGGAGAGAAACAGAATCACAAACATCTGGTTGTCAAGGAGACATCATGTTGCCTTCAGAGTCATGGGCTGATTGTTCAGCTATGGGACAAAACAGGCCGGGCTAGCTTAGATTGTTGACAACATGTAAACTATATTTTAGTCTCCAAAATGTTTATTGAAACCATAAATACATCTGCACAATGAGCACTTGTTGTCTCTCAAATACATCGTTACAGCGGTTGGTTAGCTAACTAGCGGATTCTTTCAATATTAGCAGAGACGAGTCAAAACACCTCAAAACAAGATAACATGGTATCAATAACGAGACAAAACAAGCTGAAACGATCCCCCACAAGGCACCTTCTTGGTTGCTCTCTGACCTTCAGAACCATAACAAAGCATATTAATCTCTCTCTCTCTCAAAGCAAGTGAAGTAGATAATATACAAAAGTGAAATAAACAAGAAAAATTAACAGTAAACATTACACTCACAGAAGTTACAAAATAATAAGACATTACAAATGCCATATTATGTATATATACAGTGTTGTAACGATGCACAACTGGTTAAAGTGCAAAAGGGAAAATAAATATGGGTTGTATTTACAATGGTTGACCTTTTCTTGTGGCAACAGGTCACAAATCTTGCTGCTGTGATGGCACACTGTGGAATTCCACCCAGTAGATATGGGAGTTTATCAAAATCGGGTTTGTTTTCAAATTCTTTGTGGATCTGTGTAATCTGAGGGAAATATGTCTCTCTAATATGGTCATACATTTGGCAGGAGGTTAGGAAGTGCAGCTCAGTTTCCACCTCATTTTGTGGGCAGTGTGCACATAGCCTGTCTTCTCTTGAGAGCCAGGTCTGCCTACGGCGGCCTTTCTCAATAGCAAGGCTATGCTCACTGAGTCTGTACATAGTCAAAGCTTTCCTTAAGTTTGGGTCAGTCACAGTGGTCAGGTATTCTGCCACTGTGTACTCTCTGTTTAGGGCCAAATAGCATTCTAGTTTGTTCTGGTTTTTTGTTAATTCTTTACAATGTGTCAAGTAATTATCTTTTTGTTTTGTCTAATTGTGTTGCTGTCCTGGGGCTCTGTGGGGTGTGTTTATGAACAGAGCCCCAGGACCAGCTTGATTAGGGGACTCTTCTCAAAGTTCATCTCTCTGTAGGTGATGGCTTTGTTATGGAAGGTTTGGGAATCGCTTCTCTGTCTCTCTCTCACTCACACACCCCCTCACCTCCCCTGTCCCTGTGTGACTGTCCCTGCTGCTCTCGTCCAGGGCTCTCTGTCTCTCACTCACACACCCCCTCACCTCCCCTGTCCCTGTGTGACTGTCCCTGCTGCTCTCGTCCAGGGCTCTCTGTCTCTCTCTAACACACCCCCTCACCTCCCCTGTCCCTGTGTGACTGTCCCTCCTGCTCTCGTCCAGGGCTCTCTGTCTCTCTCTCACACACCCCCTCACCTCCCCTGTCCCTGCTGCTCTCGTCCATGGCTCTCTGTCTCTCTCTCACACACCCCCTCACCTCCCCTGTCCCTGTGTGACTGTCCCTCCTGCTCTCGTCCAGGGCTCTCTGTCTCTCACCTCCCCTGTCCCTTTGTGACTGACCCTCCTGCTCTCCTCCAGGACTCTCTGTCTCTCACCTCCCCTGTCCCTGTGTGACTGTCCCTCCTGCTCTCCTCCAGGGCTCTCTGTCTCTCACCTCCCCTGTCCCTGTGTGACTGTCCCTCCTGCTCTCCTCCAGGGCTCTCTGTCTCTCACCTCCCCTGTCCCTGTCCCATCTGTCTCTCCTCCAGGACTCTCTGTCTCTCACCTCCCCTGTCCCTGTGTGACTGTCCCTCCTGCTCTCCTCCAGGGCTCTCTGTCTCTCACCTCCCCTGTCCCTGTGTGACTGTCCCTCCTGCTCTCCTCCAGGGCTCTCTGTCTCTCACCTCCCCTGTCCCTGTGTGACTGTCCCTCCTGCTCTCCTCCAGGACTCTCTGTAAAAACGACTCGTCTCCTTGGAGACGACGCTGGTCCTGCAGAGGCGGCATGGTGACATCATCAACACAGTTTCCATGGAGACACTGTGGACACACGTATGCACGCACACACACACGACGCAGACATGACACACACACATTACAATTATTTTCACTATATTTTAGGAAAACAACTGAACTGTTAGAAAGAAAGACAGAAAATAAAAGGGATTGATATTATCAGCCAGTGAAGGAGGAAGCAGAAGGACAAAGTTAAGGTCACCTCAACCATACAGCCCTGTAATGGAGAGGAGGGAGGGAGGAGGAGGAGGAGAGGAGGAGGGAGAGGAGCAGGAGGAGGAGAGGAGAGAGGAGGAGAGGAGGGAGAGGAGGAGAGGAGGGAGGGATGAGGAGGAGGAGAGGGAGTGGAGAAGAGGAGGGAGGGAGGGAGAGGAGGGAGTGGAGGAGAAAGGGAGGGAGGGAGGAGAGGGTAGAGAGAGGAGAGGAGGGAGGGAGAGGAGAGGAGGGAGGGATGAGGAGGAGGAGAGGAGAGAGGGAGAGGAGGAGAGGGTAGAGAGGGAGGGAAAGGAAGAGAGGGGAGAGATAGGGATGAGGAGGAGGAGAGAGGGAGGGAGAGGAGGAGAGGGGAGAGGGAGGGAGAGGAGGAGAGGGGAGAGGGAGGGATGAGGGATGAGGAGGAGGAGAGGGAGGAAGGGATGAAGGGAAAATGGAAGATTAAACTAGGAGAAGGAGCCGACAGAGGTAAGGATGGAATCTGGAGGGGGACAGAATGGTTAGTTAGAGGACAGGATTCACATGGCACTGCAGGAGGTTACCATATACACACTGGTGAAGCAGGCAGAGGAGGGACAATCTGCAGTGTGTGTGTATGTGTGTGTGTGTGTGTGTATGTGTGTGTGTGTGTATGTGTGTGTACCTGCTCGTGCTCCTCTTTGCTAAGGCTCAGAGCTATCTGTAGCTGTGTGTCATCATCTGTCTCCATAGCAATGGGAGGAGGCGGGGCCAGCTGAAGAGGGGTTGTGTCAGTGATTAGCATCTGACTAACCAATGAGCATTCAGCATCAATCAGGAGAGAGCGAGAGTGAGAGCGAGAGCGAGAGTGAGAGCAGAGACAGAGACAGAGACAGAGACAGACCAGCTGCAGTAAGAACCTAGGGAGTAAGAGGGTAACCACAGCAACACACTTTCCCACATCACTGCTAAGGAAAGGACACAGCAGGGTTTTATTCATTAGTGCACACGGTAGCTACATGTTTTGCAACGGATGAACAAAAACAAGCTTTTCCTATTGGACAAGTTCATGTAGTCCCCCCCCCCAAAGTTTGCTTCCCTTTGGGCCCTAGTTAATACACCCCAGCAGTTGTGTGTAGTAGTCTGTCCCACCACACAGTGGTGCTGTTGAGCTCATTGAGCTGGTGTTGGTGACATCACTGACATGACAGATGTACTCTGAGAGATGGTGTAGGAGTCCAGCCCACCTCACTGACTCACACTTCAGAATGTGTGTGTGTTTCACCTTCTCACTCTCCTCTCTGCTCATGGCCAGGGCCAGCTGTAACTGTAGCTCCTCCTCTCCGCTGGTCTGGGGGCGGGCCTGTTCTAGATCACATGCTTCACGAGGAGAGGATGAAGAGGCTGGGGGAGAGAGAGAGAGAGAGACAGAGAGACAGAGACAGAAAGACAGAGATACAGAGAGACAGAGACAGAGAGAGAGACAGAGCGGGCAGAGGAGGGCGAGAGAGACGGGGGACAGAAACAGATATAGAGAGAGGATAAATATAAGCCAGTTGTCTTGTGTTATTCATAGCTTTAATCTTTTTCATTGATTGTCCAGACTCAATTTGTGCTGTGTGTGTGTGTATGAAGTTGTGTGGTCGTGCTTGTATATATTCAGTTAAAGGAGAGGTTTAAAATGAGCACACACAGGTGAAGTAAAAGTCTATAAAGTATCATTCTGAATTTGGTACTACATTAAAGGGAAGGTATTAAAGTCTACACTCAGAGTTAAAGGGGATGTGTTAGTCTACACTCACAGTTAAAGGGGATGCGTTAAAGTCTCCACTCACGGTTAAAGGGGAAGTATTCATGTCTCCACTCACGGTTAAAGGGGAAGTGTTAATGTCTACACTCACGGTTAAAGGGGAAGTGTTAATGTCTACACTCACAGTTAAAGGGGAAGTGTTAAAGTCTACCCTCACGGTTAAAGGGGAAGTATTAATGTTTACACTCACAGTTAAAGGGGAAGTATTAATGTCTACACTCACAGTTAAAGGGGAAGTATTAATGTCTACACTCACAGTTAAAGGGGAAGTATTAATGTATACACTCACAGTTAAAGGGGAAGTGTTAATGTCTACACTCACAGTTAAAGGGGAAGTATTAATGTCTACACTCACAGTTAAAGGGGAAGTGTTAATGTCTCCACTCACAGTTAAAGGAGAAGTATTAATGTCTAACTGTGAGTGTAAAGGGGAAGTATTAATGTCTCCACTCACAGTTAAAGGGGAAGTATTAATGTCTCCACTCACAGTTAAAGGAGGAGGGCGAGCCCCGGGAGCGGATGAACTCTTCCCCGTAGAGTCCTGCCATATTTGGCTGGCTGGTCCTTCGCCCTGGTTGGTACCCTGGAGGTACCACTCCATGTCCCGTCCCTCCTCCCCCCGTTCCTCCTCCTCCCCCCGTTCCAGCCGTCATGCGTTCTTTAGTCGTCAATGCCTGGCTCCTCTCCTGTCTGAGCCGTTCCTCGTCCCTGAGTAGAGACACCAGCTGGCGGGCCTTCTCCCTCACGTTGCCCCCCTGGTCACGGCCATCACGGTCCATGTACTGGAAGTCACGCAGCGTCTACATGGAGACATGAGGATTTAATATCAAATTGATTCCTTTGCATTATATTATATACACATAATGATTTACATATTTTCATTAAAAACTTTATTTTGATATATTAATTCATACTATTTCATCCTTCCACGCGATAATAGTCCAGACACAAATCTAGGGTTGCTATCCAAGCCGGCTGGTCGTTTGTTCTATCGGTTCAGTGGGCAAAGACCCGACCCAGTCGTTCAGTCTTTTTGTTCTGTATCTATGGACGTGACACAGTCGTTCAGTCTTTTTGTTCTGTATCTATGGACGCGACCCAGTCGTTCAGTCTTTTTGTTCTGTATCTATGGACGTGACCCAGTCGTTTAGTCATTTGTTCTGTATCTATGGACGTGACCCAGTCGTTCAGTCTTTTTGTTCTGTATCTATGGACGTGACCCAGTCGTTCAGTCATTTTGTTCTGTAACTATGGACGTGACCCAGTCGTTCAGTCTTTTTGTTCTGTATCTATGGACTCGACCCAGTCGTTCAGTCTTTTTGTTCTGTATCTATGGACTCGACCCAGTCGTTCAGTCTTTTTGTTCTGTATCTATTTACGTGACCCAGTCGTTCAGTCTTTTTGTTCTGTATCTATGGACGTGACCCAGTCGTTCAGTCTTTTTGTTCTGTATCTATGGACGTGACCCAGTCGTTCAGTCTTTTTGTTCTGTATCTATGGACGTGACCCAGTTGTTCAGTCTTTTTGTTCTGTATCTATGGACGTGACCCAGTCGTTCAGTCTTTTTGTTCTGTATCTATGGACGTGACCCAGTCGTTCAGTCTTTTTGTTCTGTATCTATGGACGCGACCCAGTCGTTCAGTCTTTTTGTTCTGTATGACCCAGGCGTTGGTTCTAAATGTTCCATTGCCATACTGCCTGGTAACGTTCTTATCCCTTGCTTGCTAGCTAGCCAACGACGGCTAACTTACAGTCACGTCAAACAGTGCAGCCAGAATCAAAGAAAAGTAGCTGCATTTCCATTTGTTTAAGCTGTTTTCTAGTGACATTTATTTGGATACATCCATAACAATGAGCTAGTGAAGGGTTCTTCAACTGTCCCCATAGGAGAACCCTTTTAAGTTCCATGTAGAACCCTTTTTGGCTCCAGGTAGAACCCTATGTGGAAAGGGTTTTGCATGGAACAGAAAAGGGTTCTACCTGAAATCAAAAAGGGTTCTCCTCAGGGGACAGCCGAATAACCCTTTAAGGTTCTCGATAGCACCTTTATGTCTAAGAGAGTATAGCAGGAGTCCACTGCAGCATTTATATTATTTTGTGCCAGAACACCCTCCCCACCGTACCCCAGTTTCCCTCACCCACCTGTATGGTGAATGCGTTCTCGCGGCACTGCTGAGCCACTCTCTCTGAGCCGGTCTTGATCAAGTAGTCGAGCAGCGTCAGGGCCTTGTCATATAACAGAACTTTATTTCTACAGCACATTTCATACAGACACCACAACTCAACATGCTGTACATACTAAACAAACATTTAAATACATTTTTAAAAGACAATAAAAGCTACATAGAATAATACAAATGAGTACAAACTCACAGGAATAGGATAATAAAACAAGACCAAAATAGACTGATATAAAGCTGGAAAATGTAACTATTCCAGATTCACATTCTCATTTAAAGCAAGTATAAGAAGCGGTAGATCTGCTCTATGTGCTCTATTTCTACGCTTCCCCTCTTAAGTGAATTTTTTGGCATATTTTACTTTGGGTTTTGTACAGCAGCTTCAAACAGCTGAAAGTACAATATTTTTGGTTATGGAAAATATAATTCACAGCCGTTTAGATGGTACAATGATTCTCTATACAATGGCTGCTTGTTTTGCCACATCACATAAACTTAGAATTTTAGCAACCAGGACATGGTAGATGTAATGGTGTCTCTTTAAAGGCGTTTACATTGTAGACGTAATCGTGTCTCTTTAAAGGTGTTTACCTTGTAGACGTAATGGTGTCTCTATAAAGGCGTTTACCTTGTAGACGTAATGGTGTCTCTATAAAGGTGTTTACCTTGTAGACGTAATGGTGTCTCTATAAAGGTGTTTACCTTGTAGACGTAATGGTGTCTCTTTAAAGGTGTTTACCTTGTAGAAGTAATAGTGTCTCTTTAAAGGTGTTTACCTAGTAGACGTAATGGTGTCTCTTAAAAGGTGTTTACCTTGTAGACGTAATGGTGTCTCTTTAAAGGTGTTTACCTTGTAGACGTGTCTCCAGTTCTTCCCGTGGTCGTTGAGGCGCTTCCAGACCATGCCCATGACCTCAGCAAACGCCACCACGTTAAAGGTGAGGTCAGCGATCTCTGACATCAGCGAAGAGGAGGGGCCCCACGGGTCGTTGGACGTCGCCTCGCGCACCTGGTTGAGGGAGGGAGGGTTATTGGAATGAGAGAAAGTAGTATCACACACCAGGTTTAGAAGAAGGGGGGGTACAATTTCTGGTAACATTTGACCTATAATGATGGGCTGCCTTCTCAATGCCCCAGTGTAGCAGGTGTGAAAGGTGGGGGACACCAATAGTGTAGAAAGGCTTTGTAAGTAGTCAATAAATCATTAATGAACAGGTATCAATTCATAGCTGAGTACGGGACCATCAAACTGAATAGTTAGCTACCTGACATTACACCACAGTGCTACCTGACATTACACCACAGTGCTACCTGACATTACGTCCCGTGTGGCTCAGTTGGTAGAGCATGGCGCTTGCAACGCCAGGGTTGTGGGTTCAATTCCCACGGGGGGACCAGGGTTCAATTCCCACGGGGGGACCAGGATGAATATGTATGACCTTTCCAATTTGTAAGTCGCTCTGGATAAGAGCGTCTGCTAAATGACTTAAATGTAAATGTAAATGTAAATGTAAATGTAAATTACACCACAGTGCTACCTGACATTACACCACAGTGCTACTTTACATTACACCACAGTGCTACTTTACATTACACCACAGTGCTACCTGACATTACATTACACCACAGTGCTACCTGACATTACATTACACCACAGTGCTACCTGACATTACATTACACCACAGTGCTACCTGACATTACATTACACCACAGTGCTACCTGACATTACATTACACCACAGTGCTACCTGACATTACATTACACCACAGTGTTACCTGGCATTACATTACACCACAGTGTTACCTGGCATTACATTACACCACAGTGTTACCTGGCATTACATTACACCACAGTGTTACCCGGCATTACACCACCGTGTTACCCGGCATTACACCACCGTGTTACCTGGCATTACATTACACCACAGTGCTACCTGACATTACACCACAGTGCTACCTGACATTACACCACAGTGTTACCTGGCATTACATTACACCACAGTGTTACCTGGCATTACATTACACCACAGTGTTACCTGGCATTACATTACACCACAGTGTTACCTGGCATTACATTACACCACAGTGCTACCTGACATTACATTACACCCCAGTGCTACCTGACATTACACCACAGTGCTACCTGACATTACACCCCAGTGCTACCTGACATTACATTACACCACAGTGCTACCTGACATTACATTACACCACAGTGCTACCTGACATTACATTACACCACAGTGCTACCTGACATAACATTACACCACCGTGTTACAAGGCATTACATTACACCACAGTGTTACCTGGCATTACATTACACCACAGTGTTACCTGGCATTACATTACACCACAGTGTTACCTGGCATTACATTACACCACAGTGTTACCTGGCATTACATTACACCACAGTGTTACCTGACATTACACCACAGTGTTACCTGGCATTACATTACACCACAGTGCTACCTGACATTACACCACAGTGCTACCTGACATTACACCACAGTGCTACCTGACATTACACCACAGTGCTACCTGACATTACACCACAGTGCTACCTGACATTACACCACAGTGCTACCTGACATTACACCACAGTGCTACCTGACATTACACCACAGTGCTACCTGACATTACACCACAGTGTTACCTGGCATTACATTACACCACAGTGTTACCTGGCATTACATTACACCACAGTGCTACCTGACATAACATTACACCACCGTGTTACAAGGCATTACATTACACCACAGTGTTACCTGGCATTACATTACACCACAGTGTTACCTGGCATTACATTACACCACAGTGTTACCTGGCATTACATTACACCACAGTGTTACCTGACATTACACCACAGTGTTACCTGGCATTACATTACACCACAGTGCTACCTGACATTACATTACACCACAGTGCTACCTGACATTACACCACAGTGCTACCTGACATTACACCACAGTGCTACCTGACATTACACCACAGTGCTACCTGACATTACACCACAGTGCTACCTGACATTACACCACAGTGCTACCTGACATTACACCACAGTGCTACCTGACATTACACCACAGTGCTACCTGACATTACACCACAGTGTTACCTGGCATTACATTACACCACAGTGTTACCTGGCATTACATTACACCACAGTGTTACCTGGCATTACATTACACCACAGTGTTACCTGGCATTACATTACACCACAGTGTTACCTGGCATTACATTACACCACAGTGTTACCTGGCATTACATTACACCACAGTGTTACCTGGCATTACATTACACCACAGTGTTACCTGGCATTACATTACACCACAGTGTTACCTGGCATTACACCACAGTGTTACCTGACATTACACCACAGTGTTACCTGACATTACACCACAGTGTTACCTGACATTACACCACAGTGTTACCTTGCATTACACCACAGTGTTACCTTGCATTACACCACAGTGCTACCTGACATTACACCACAGTGCTACCTTGCATTACATTACACCACAGTGCTACCTGACATTACATTACACCACAGTGCTACCTGACATTACACCACAGTGCTACCTGACATTACACCACAGTGCTACCTGACATTACACCACAGTGCTACCTGACATTACACCACAGTGCTACCTGACATTACACCACAGTGCTACCTGACATTACACCACAGTGCTACCTGACATTACACCACAGTGCTACCTGACATTACACCACAGTGCTACCTGACATTACACCACAGTGCTACCTGACATTACACCACAGTGCTACCTGACATTACACCACAGTGCTACCTGACATTACACCACAGTGCTACCTGACATTACACCACAGTGCTACCTGACATTACACCACAGTGCTACCTGACATTACATTACACCACAGTGCTACCTGACATTACACCACAGTGCTACCTGACATTACACCACGGTTCTACCTGACATTACATTACATCACAGTGCTACCTGACATTACATTACACCACAGTGTTACCTGACATTACATTACACCACAGTGCTACCTGACATTACACCACAGTGCTACCTGACATTACATTACACCACAGTGCTACCTGACATTACATTACACCACAGTGCTACCTGACTTTACATTACACCACCGTGTTACCTGGCATTACATTACACCACCGTGTTACCTGGCATTACATTACACCACAGTGCTACCTGACATTACACCACAGTGCTACCTGACATTACACCACAGTGCTACCTGACATTACACCACAGTGCTACCTGACATTACACCCCAGTGCTACCTGACATTACACCACAGTGCTACCTGACATTACATTACACCACAGTGCTACCTGACATTACATTACACCACAGTGCTACCTGACATTACACCACAGTGCTACCTGACATTACACCACAGTGCTACCTGACATTACACCACAGTGCTACCTGACATTACACCACAGTGCTACCTGACATTACACCACAGTGTTACCTGACATTACACCACAGTGTTACCTGACATTACACCCCAGTGCTACCTGACATTACATTACACCACAGTGCTACCTGACATTACACCACAGTGTTACCTGACATTACATTACACCACAATGCTACTTTACATTACACCACAGTGTTACCTGACATTACACCCCAGTGCTACCTGACATTACACCACAGTGTTACCTGACATTACACCCCAGTGTTACCTGACATTACACCCCAGTGTTACCTGACATTACACCCCAGTGCTACCTGACATTACACCACAGTGTTACCTGACATTACACCCCAGTGCTACCTGACATTACACCCCAGTGCTACCTGACATTACACCACAGTGCTACCTGACATTACACCACAGTGCTACCTGACATTACACCACAGTGCTACCTGACATGACATTACACCACAGTGCTACCTAACATTACACCACAGTGCTACCTGACATTACACCACAGTGCTACCTGACATTACACCACAGTGCTACCTGACATTACACCACAGTGCTACCTGACATTACACCACAGTGTTACCTGACATTACACCACAGTGCTACCTGACATTACACCACAGTGCTACCTGACATTACACCCCAGTGCTACCTGACATTACACCACAGTGCTACCTGACATTACACCACAGTGCTACCTGACATTACACCACAGTGTTACCTGACATTACACCACAGTGTTACCTGACATTACACCACAGTGCTACCTGACATTACACCACAGTGTTACCTGACATTACACCACAGTGTTACCTGACATTACACCACAGTGCTACCTGACATTACACCACAGTGCTACCTGACATTACACCACAGTGTTACCTGACATTACACCCCAGTGCTACCTGACATTACATTACACCACAGTGCTACCTGACATTACATTACACCACAGTGCTACCTGACATTACACCACAGTGCTACCTGACATTACACCACAGTTCTACCTGACATTACACCACCGTGTTATCTGACATTACACCACCGTGTTACCTGGCATTACATTACGCCACAGTGTTACCTGACATTACATTACACCACAGTGTTACCTGACAGTACACCACAGTGTTACCTGACATTACTTTACACCACAGTGCTACCTGACTTTACACCACCGTGTTATCTGACATTACATTACACCCCAGTGTTACCTGACATTACACCACAGTGTTACCTGACATTACATTACACCACAGTGTTACCTGACATTACACCACAGTGTTACCTGACATTACATTACGCCACAGTGTTACCTGACATTACATTACACCACAGTGTTACCTGACATTACACCACAGTGTTACCTGACATTACTCCCCAGTGTTACCTGACATTACACCCCAGTGTTACCTGACATTACACCACAGTGTTACCTGACATTACACCACAGTGTTACCTGACATTACACCACAGTGTTACCTGACATTACTTTACACCACAGTATTACCTAAATAATCCAGCCGGGGCCCACAGGTGGGAACACACCAGGCAAACACAACTTTGTACATCACACAGAAGGAAAGTATAAAATAAAGTAGAGTTAGTATAGCTAGTATAGCTAGTATAGTTAGTAGTATAGTTAGTAGTATAGTTAGTAGTATAGCTAGTAGTAGAGTTAGTAGTAGAGTTAGTAGTAGAGTTAGTGGTAGAGTTAGTGGTAGAGTTAGTAGAGTTAGTGGTAGAGTTAGTATAGCTAGTATAGCTAGTATAGTTAGTAGTATAGTTAGTAGTAGAGTTAGTGGTAGAGTTAGTATAGCTAGTATAGCTAGTATAGTTAGTAGTATAGTTAGTGGTAGAGTTAGTGGTAGAGTTAGTGGTAGAGTTAGTGGTAGAGTTAGTGGTAGAGTTAGTGGTAGAGTTAGTGGTAGAGTTAGTGGTAGAGTTAGTGGTAGAGTTAGTGGTAGAGTTAGTGGTAGAGTTAGTGGTAGAGTTAGTGGTAGAGTTAGTGGTAGAGTTAGTAGTAGAGTTAGTAGTATAGTTAGTAGTATAGTTAGTAGTATAGTTAGTAGAGTTAGTATATTTAGTAGTAGAGTTAGTATAGTTAGTAGTAGAGTTAGTAGTAGAGTTAGTAGTAGAGTTAGTAGAGTTAGTTCCAGTCACCTTGATCTCTGCCTCAGAGTAGTTGTGAACAATGTTCTTCACCTGGCGACGCAACGCTGAGGTCGTCATGGTGACTCGTGTTGGGGGGGAGGGGGCGTTAGGGGTGTAAGGTAAATGTTAGAGAGGGTGGGGTAAGGGGGTTGGGATGAAAGGGATGAAAGGGAGGAAGAGGGAGGTAGTTGAGGCAGTAGAGGGGGTCAGAGGCACCACTGTAGGAGAGAGAGAGAGGGAGAGAGGGGGAGAGAGAAGGAGAAAGGAGAGAGAGAGAGAGAGAGGGAGAGAAAGAGAAAGAAGAGAAAGACAAAAGAAACAGAGCCATAGTCAGACAATTAAACTCTAAAATAACAATTAAAATGTGTTAATACAAGTCAATCATCATCAACTCAACTGTTAGTTAATTAGCTAATTATCCAGTATTATGACACTTCAACTGTTAAGTAATATAACACTTAAACTGTTAAATAGTGAACCATATTCCCCATATAGTGAACCATAGTCCCCATATAGTGGACCATATTTAATATATAGTGAACCATATTCCCCATATAGTGAACCATATTCCCCATATAGTGAACCATATTCCCCATATAATGAACCATATTCCCCATATAGTGAACCATATTCCCAACATAGTGAATCATTTTCCATATATAGTGAACCATATTTAATATATAGTGACCATATTCCCCATATAGTGAACCATATTCCTCATATAGTGAATAATTTTCCATATATGGTTAACCATATTTAATATATAGTGACCATATTTAATATATAGTGACCATATTCCCCATATAGTAAACCATATTCCTCATCTAGTGAATCATTTTCCATATATAGTGAACCATATTTAATATATAGTGAACCATATTCCATATATAGTGAATCATATTCTTCATATAGTGAACCATATTCCCCATATAGTGCATCATATTCCCCATATAGTGAATCATATTCCCCATATAGTGAATCATATTCCATATATAGTGAACCATATTCCCCATATAGTGAACCATATTCCATATATAGTGAATCATATTCCCCATATTGTGAACCATATTCCATATATAGTGAATCATATTCCCCATATAGTGAACCATATTCCATATATAGTGAACCATATTCCATATATAGTGAATCATATTCCCCATATAGTGAACCATATTCCATATATAGTGAATCATATTCCCCATATTGTGAACCATATTTCATATATAGTGAATCATATTCCCCATATAGTGAACCATATTCCTTATATAGTGCATCATATTCCCCATATTGTGAACCATATTTCATATATAGTGAATCATATTCCCCATATAGTGAACCATATTCCTTATATAGTGCATCATATTCCCCATATAGTGAACCATATTCCATATATAGTGAATCATATTCCCCATATAGTGAACCATATTCCTTATATAGTGCATCATATTCCCCATATAGTGAACCATATTCCATATATAGTGAATCATATTCCCCATATAGTGAACCATATTCCTTATATAGTGCATCATATTCCCCATATAGTGAACCATATTCCATATACAGTGAATCATATTCCCCATATTGTGAACCATATTCCATATATAGTGAATCATATTCCCCATATAGTGAACCATATTCCTTATATAGTGCATCATATTCCCCATATAGTGAACCATATTCCATATATAGTGAATCATATTCCCCATATAGTGAACCATATTCCATATATAGTGAATCATATTCCCCATATAGTGAACCATATTCCATATATAGTGAATCATATTCCCCATATAGTGAACCATATTCCTTATATAGTGCATCATATTCCCCATATAGTGAACCATATTCCTTATATAGTGCATCATATTCCCCATATAGTGAACCATATTCCATATACAGTGAATCATATTCCCCATATTGTGAACCATATTCCATATACAGTGAATCATATTCCCCATATTGTGAACCATATTCCATATATAGTGAATCATATTCCATATAGTGAACCATATTCCATATATAGTGCATCATATTCCCCATATAGCGAACCATATTCCATATACAGTGAATCATATTCCCATATTGTGAACCATATTCCATATATAGTGAATCATATTCCCCATATTGTGAACCATATTCCATATATAGTGAATCATATTCCATATACAGTGAATCATATTCCCCATATTGTGAACCATATTCCATATATAGTGAATCATATTCCCCATATTGTGAACCATATTCCATATATAGTGCATCATATTCCCCATATAGTGAACCATATTCCATATATAGTGCATCATATTCCCCACATTGTGAACCATATTCCATATATAGTGAATCATATTCCCCATATTGTGAACCATATTCCATATATAGTGAATCATATTCCCCATATTGTGAACCATATTCCATATATAGTGAATCATATTCCATATATAGTGCATCATATTCCCCATATAGTGAACCATATGACATATATAGTGAATCATATTCCCCATATTGTGAACCATATTCCATATATAGTGAATCATATTCCCCATATTGTGAATCATATTCCATATATAGTGAATAATATTCCATATATTGTGAACCATATTCCATATATAGTGAATCATATTCCATTTAGTGCACTACTCTTAACAAGAGCCTTACAGGTTCTGGTCTAATGTAGTGCCCTTTAATGTGAATCTAATGTAGTGCCCTTTAATGTGAATCTACTGTAGTGTCCTTTAATGTGAATCTAATTTAGTGTCCTTTAATGTGAATAGGGTGCCATTTTGGGACAAACTCTGAAGAGACTAGATTGATTTATTGTCCTGTGGCCAATGCTGAATTTGTTGCCTTGCAGCCTGCAGACCTAGTCAGTTTCCTGCAACAAATACTATCCTGAACGATTAGATACTAACCTAACCACTGATCTAGGACCAGATTACACTCCCATAATCATAACCTGAACTATTAGATACTAACCTAGTCACTGATCTAGGACCAGATTACACTCCCATAATCATAACCTGAACTATTATATACTAACCTAATCACTGATCTGGGACCAGATTACACTCCCATAATCATAACCTGAACCATTAGATACTAACCTAGTCACTGATCTAGGACCAGATTACACTCCCATAATCATAACCTGAACCATTAGATACTAACCTAACCACTGATCTGGGACCAAATTACACTTCCCTAATACTACCCTGAACCATTAGAGGGAAAACACATAACTGACCTTAGATCAGGGTGTAGGAGGAACCGTATTCTACTTGTTAACAGGAAGTAGGTCATAAAAAGTGGCACTATTGATGTGTCTAGCAGAGCTAGGTCTTATCCAGGCCAACACACACACACACACACACACACACACACACACACACACACACACACACACACACACACACACACACACACACACACACACACACACACACACACACACACACACACACACACACACACACCCCCTCTCACGCACAGGACAGACACACACACACTGTAACCCACTTTCACATCTAAACTCATGTATTACCAGAGACATTAGGGACTTCATCTCTTAAGAGCTGTGACTGTATTTATCTCGCCTGTATCTGGCTCCTGTGTACTTCAGACTGTACTTCAGACACATCACAATTAACCCATTTAAACCAGTGTTTCTTCATCCTGGTTCTGGGGACTCAAACGGGGTGCATTTTTATTTTTGCCTCAGCACGACACACTTGATCCCACTAATCACAGGTTTTATCATGAGTTGATGAGTGGAATCAGGTGTGTTAGTGCTAGGTAGAAAAACTGAAATGTTTAGCCCTTTGTCTGCATTTACACAAGTAGATAAATTAGGATATTTTGCCCAATTATTGGCTCAGTTTGCAAACAGGGTCTTTAGTTAGTTCTCTATTTCAAATGTCCTCCTATAGGACGGTTTGTTCTACAGCCGTCCTCCAATAGGATGTTAGGATGAACAGAACAGTCACAGAATGCTTTGTCCTGCAGTAGTGCTGACTTCAGCAATATCACTGAGGAACTGCAATACACACTGAGAGAAAGGAAGAGAGAGAGGGAGAGGGAGGGAAAGGAGAGAGAGAAGAGAAGAGAGAGCAGGAAAGAGGAGAGGAGAGACAGACTTGAGGACACAGAAAGAGGAGAGGAGGAGACAGACTTGAGGACACAGAAAGAGGAGAGAAGGAGACAGACTTGAGGACACAGAGAAATAGGAGAGAAGGAGACAGACTTGAGGACACAGAAAGAGGAGAGGAGAGACAGACTTGAGGACACAGAAAGAGGAGAGACAGACTTGAGGACACAGAAAGAGGAGAGACAGACTTGAGGACACAGAAAGAGGAGACAGATTTGAGGACACAGAGAAAATAAAGAATGGAGACATCAGCAGTTCAATCAGTATCACCTTTCTGACAAATCATCTCCAGCTCTCTCTCTCTCACACACACACACACACACACACACACACACACACACACACACACACACACACACACACACACACACACACACACACACACACACACACACACCAATTTGGGTATGCTGACACAAACATGACCTCCTTGCCAGTTCTCAATGAAGAGAGAGTGAGAGGCGAGAGAGAGAGGAGAGAGAGGGGGGAGAGAGAGGAGAGAGAGGAGAGAGAGAGGAGAGAGAGGGGTGAGAGAGAGGAGAGAGAGAGAGAGAGAGAGGAGAGAGAGAGAGAGGAGAGAGAGGGGTGAGAGAGAGGAGAGAGAGGGGGGAGGGAGAGGAGAGAGAGAGAGGAGAGAGAGGGGTGAGAGAGGAGAGAGAGGGGAGAGAGAGGAGAGAGAGAAGAGAGGAGCGAGAGGCGAGAGAGAGGGGAGAGAGAGGGAGGAGAGAGAGAGGAGAGATAGAAGAGAGGAGAGAGAGAAGAGAGGAGAGAGAGGGGAAAGAGAGAGGGGAAAGGAGAGAGAGGGGAAAGAGAGGAGAGAGAGGCGGGAGGGAGAGGAGAGAGAGGAGAGAGAGAGGAGAGAGAGAAGAGAGGAGAGAGACTTGAGGAGAAAATAGAGAATGGGTATCAGCAGTTCAGAGATTTCAGTGAAGGGATGTAAAAGCACTGTTCTTGTTCTACCCTTGAATTCCTCTTTCCCCCCAGTAACATCCGTCCAATCAACATGGGCCGTCCCATGTCAAGGTCCTTGTAGCTCCAATCAACATGGGCCGTCCCATGTCAGGGTCCTTGTAGCTCCAATCAACATGGGCCGTCCCCTGTCAGGGTCCTTGTAGCTCCAATCAACATGGGCTATCCCCTGTCAGGGTCCTTGTAGCTCCAATCAACATGGGCTATCCCCTGTCAGGGTCCTTGTAGCTCCAATCAACATGGGCCGTCCCCTGTCAGGGTCCTTGTAGCTCCAATCAACATGGGCTATCCCCTGTCAGGGTCCTTGTAGCTCCAATCAACATGGGCCGTCTCCTGTCAGGGTCCTTGTAGCTCCAATCAACATGGGCTATCCTCTGTCAGGGTCCTTGTAGCTCCAATCAACATGGGCCGTCCCCTGTCAGGGTCCTTGTAGCTCCAATCAACATGGGCCGTCCCCTGTCAGGGTCCTTGTAGCTCCAATCAACATGGGCTATCCTCTGTCAGGGTCCTTGTAGCAGATGAGTGACTCTGAGGATAGAGCCCTCATTGGGCCGTCCCCTGTCAGGGTCCTTGTAGCAGACGAGTGACTCTGAGGATAGAGCCCTCATTGGGCCGTTGAACGTGGAGGAGAACTGCAGCGCGTGGTGCCCACAGCGTGTTACATCTGTTGTGGAAATTCAGTACTGAGAGAGATTTGGTCATTTCTTCAAACAATCATCTTTATTTAGTATTGATTAATTATTGCTAAAATAAGGCTGGTCGATCCCCCACCCTTGAGTGTTGGACCGAGTAACCTAAGCTTTACACAAATGCAGAGTACTATATATAGCTGACACTAACAATGCTCAGTCATGGTTGGTTCAGCCCCCCTCATGCAGACCAAGGAGAATCATAGGCCACTCTGGGTTCATCCTGTCGTTATCTGCACGTGGGTTGTTGTCTTAACCCACCCTGGCTTAGTTTCCCAGATGGAAGGATGATTTAGAGACAATGAGGAATTGTTCTAAACCTCTCCTGGCTATCTCTGTCTCGGTTACACCCACCACATCTTGTCTATGTAATGCAGTCTTTCACTCATTTGTCAGCTCAAGCCATCTCTAGTGACCATACGCCCAGATTAGCTGCAGGGAACTAGAGTGGAGACCATAAAACACAGCATTAGCAGGACAGAAATATCTTACTGTTTGTTCAGTAAATAATTGTTTACTAATTAATATCAAACAAATCAGGTAAGTATGTAATTTGTCTATCCCACGCCCCCCTGTTTACGGTCAGCTGTGCATGGGAAGTAGAGGAGCAGCTGCCTTTAACAGGTGGAGAGGCAAGGCGTGTCTATTCCCAGCATTGTCACACACACACACCTGCTATCCATGCAGCAGCCCGCTATAGGTTACTAGCCCCCCCCTCGACTATTACATTAAATATACAGTACATGTCAACAATTTGGCGACACCTACTCATTCAAGGGTTTTTCTTTATTTTTGCTATGTTCTACATTGTAGAATAATAGTGAAGACATCAAAACTATGAAATAACACATGAAATCATGTAGTAACCAAAAACATTATAAACAAATCAAAATATATTTTAGATTCTTCAAAGTAGCCACCCTTTGCCTTGATGACAGATTTGCACACTCTTGGCATTCTCTCAACCAGCTTCATGAGGTAGTCACTCCAACACTCAGAGATTATTTACAAAAGATGCATGTGTGTTTAGTGAATCCGCCATAGGCAGTAGGGATGACTACATGTTCTCTTGATAAGTGTGTGAATTTAACTATGGAAGAAAAAGTACAATATTTTCTTTAGGAAGGTAGTGAGGTAAAAGTTGTCAAAAATATAAATAATACACCAAAAAAACGACTAAAAACACTTTAAAGTATTTTGACTTTAGTACTTTACACCACTGGTTGTCAGTCCCTGTCAGTCACTCAATTAGCCAATGTCAGCTAACATTCTTTTGATTGATAGGTAAGGTAGTCTACCCAGCTATCTAACCCTTGTAATAGGCCTAATCATCACCAAATTACCGACCGGAACACAGGGCATGTGCTCAGGGGTCCTGACCTCCTGGGGGCCCCCATTGATTTCATTAGTCACTCCCACACATATCACTAAAACGTTCTGCCTGCGAGGAGGGGGGGGGGTGCCCCCTGACCAAATGTCGCGTAGGGCCCCCAAAAGGCTAGAGGAAGAACTGACTACTAAACTACCAAACCTCGCGTAGGGCCCCCAAAAGGCTAGAGGAAGAACTGACTACTAAACTACCAAGCACTCATGCAAATATTCTTATGCAACGCGATGTGCTCATCGTCCAATCTGAGCTGTCAAGAAAACATGGCTACACTAACTAACGATAACATACACGCTCAAATTGCCTACACTACCTAGACAACACACCGCTTTTGTTGCACAAATACACTGCCGAATACTGTCAAACGAACTAATAGTCTATCGAAATCATCCAAGTTTCAGTAATAAAAAGCTTTGGCTGTTTAAAAACCCCAGTAATTTGTAGTAGTTTTTATGTCGCGGTAGCCTAAAAACCCAGGTGTCCTGTGTGTTTAGTTTTCCGCATTCTGTCCGTTCCGCTTACCTCTGCCATGATTACCTCCCTCCTCCTAAACCAGGCACCATCCTCCTCTCCGCTCCTTCCCTCTCTCTGCAGTGTCGGTATTCCCCAGCAGTACTAGAACACCGGTATCAGCAGCACTGAACCGTAGCACAGAGATGCAGCGAGTAAGGGAGCTATCGGTAGTCTATTCCCGAATAGGACAGACAAGCAGAATGCCGTGCTTCAGCCCCGTGCGTGGAACGGCAGTGGAATTCCGAAGGGACGTGTAGTCTGTTCCTTTTCAGGTGAAGTTCGCGAGACACGAGGCGGGCAGCAACCGTGAAATCCGCATTGGACAACCAACGGCATGGCACACTCACGCGCCCACTCACACACGCACGCATGGCAGGTACTCGTACACACAGCTGAGAGAGAGGGAGAGCGAGGGGGCGGGATGGGGGTGGATACTGGGTAGTGGGTAGCATGCAGTCAGCGTTTAACCCATGGTCCTCCGATGCAGAATCAGTGTGTGAGTGAGGTAGTTAGGTATGACAACCACATCTCACAGTCATAGTAAGTAAACAAAGATAGTAAGTTCACAAAGCAAGTTTATTGATGTCATAGTGAGGAAATAAACCTCTGCACCTGTGATGGATTCTCGGTACAAATGTGTGTGTTAGGGAAGAGTGGAATTTATTATAGTGTGATCAGAGAGCTGTGTGTGTGTGTGTGGGTGTGTGTGTGTGTGTGTGTGTGTCAGGTCAGGCCTGTCCCTCTGCAGACTCATCCAACAGCACACACAGAGAGTCCACTAAGCCTTCCATTAGAATATACACCTGGAAGAGAAAGACAGACAGAGAAAGAGAGAGAGAGGGGAGAGATAGAGAGAGATAAAGGAAGAGAGAGGGGGGGGAGAGAGAGAGAGCGACAGAGAGAGAGAGAGATAGAGAGAGATAAAGGAAGAGAGAGAGAGGGGAGAGAGAGAGAGAGATAAAGGAAGAGAGAGAGCGACAGAGAGAGATAGAGAGAAAGGAAGGAAGGAAGGGAGGGAGAAAGGGAGAGAGAGAGAGAAAGGAAGGAAGGAAGGGAGGGAGAAAGGGAGAGAGAGAGGAAGGAAGGAAGTGAGGGAGAAAGGGAGAGAGAGAGAGAAAGGAAGGAAGGAAGGGAGGGAGAAAGGGAGAGAGAGGGGAAGATAACAGCAGTGTTAGTACGTGATTTCGGATAAAGGATTATGGTTATTACAAAAGTACTAATATTACACTAGTAGTGTCTATAGTATAGCAGGATCTACAGTAGAGACAGGTTAGTGGTCCTGGTAGTATAGTATAGTATAGTATAGCAGGATCTACAGTAGAGACCCTATAGTGGTCCTGGTAGTATAGTATAGTATAGTATAACAGGATCTACAGTAGAGACCGTATAGTGGTCCTGGTAGTATAGTATAGTATAGTATAGTATAGCAGGATCTACAGTAGAGACCGAATAGTGGTCCTGGTAGTATAGTATAGTATAGTATAGTATAGTATAGTATAGTATAGCAGGATCTACAGTAGAGACAGGTTAGTGGTCCTGGTAGTATAGTATAGTATAGCAGGATCTACAGTAGAGACCGTTTAGTGGTCCTGGTAGTATAGTATAGTATAGTATAGTATAGCAGGATCTACAGTAGAGACTGTATAGTGGTCCTGGTAGTATAGTATAGTATAGTATAGTATAGCAGGATCTACAGTAGAGACCGTGTGGTGGTCCTGGTAGTATAGTATAGTATAGTATAGTAGGATCTACAGTAGAGACCGGTTAGTGGTCCTGGTAGTATAGTATAGTATAGTATAGCAGGATCTACAGTAGAGACCGTGTGGTGGTCCTGGTAGTATAGTATAGTATAGTATAGCAGGATCTACAGTAGAGACTGTATAGTGGTCCTGGTAGTATAGTATAGTATAGTAGGATCTACAGTAGAGACCGGTTAGTGGTCCTGGTAGTATAGTATAGTATAGTATAGTAGGATCTACAGTAGAGACCGGTTAGTGGTCCTGGTAGTATAGTATAGTATAGCATGATCTACAGTAGAGACAGGTTAGTGGTCCTGGTAGTATAGTATAGCAGGATCTACAGTAGATACCGTATAGTGGTCCTGGTAGTATAGTATAGTATAGTTTAGCAGGATCTACAGTAGAGACCGTATAGTGCTCCTGGTAGTATAGTATAGTATAGTATAGTATAGTAGGATCTACAGTAGAGACAGGTTAGTGGTCCTGGTAGTATAGTATAGTATAGTATAGTATAGTATAGCAGGATCTACAGTAGAGACCGTTTAGTGGTCCTGGTAGTATAGTATAGTATAGTATAGCAGGATCTACAGTAGAGACAGGTTAGTGGTCCTGGTAGTATAGTATAGTATAGTATAGTATAGCAGGATCTACAGTAGAGACAGGTTAGTGGTCGTGGTAGTATAGTATAGTATAGTATAGCAGGATCTACAGTAGAGACCGTTTAGTGGTCCTGGTAGTATAGTATAGTATAGTAGGATCTACAGTAGAGACCGTATAGTGGTCCTGGTAGTATAGTATAGTATAGTATAGCAGGATCTACAGTAGAGACCGTTTAGTGGTCCTGGTAGTATAGTATAGTATAGCAGGATCTACAGTAGAGACCGCATAGTGGTCCTGGTAGTATAGTATAGTATAGTATAGTAGGATCTACAGTAGAGACCGTATAGTGGTCCTGGTAGTATAGTATAGTAGGATCTACAGTAGAGACCCTATAGTGGTCCTGGTAGTATAGTATAGTATAGCAGGATCTACAGTAGAGACCGTTTAGTGGTCCTGGTAGTATAGTATAGTATAGTATAGTAGGATCTACAGTAGAGACCGTATAGTGGTCCTGGTAGTATAGTATAGTAGGATCTACAGTAGAGACCCTATAGTGGTCCTGGTAGTATAGTATAGTATAGCAGGATCTACAGTAGAGACCGTATAGTGGTCCTGGTAGTATAGTATAGTATAGCAGGATCTACAGTAGAGACCGTGTGGTGGTCCTGGTAGTATAGTATAGTATAGCAGGATCTACAGTAGAGACCGTGTGGTGGTCCTGGTAGTATAGTATAGTATAGTATAGTATAGTATAGTAGGATCTACAGTAGAGACAGGCTGGTGGTCCTGGTAGTATAGTATAGCAGGATCTACAGTAGAGACCGTGTGGTGGTCCTGGTAGTGTAGTATAGTATAGTATAGTATAGCAGGATCTACAGTAGAGACCGTGTGGTGGTCCTGGTAGTATAGTATAGTATAGTATAGTATAGCAGGATCTACAGTAGAGACCGTGTGGTGGTCCTGGTAGTATAGTATAGTATAGTATAGCAGGATCTACAGTAGAGACCGTGTGGTGGTCCTGGTAGTATAGTATAGTATAGTATAGTATAGCAGGATCTACAGTAGAGACCCTATAGTGGTCCTGGTAGTATAGTATAGTATAGTATAGTATAGTATAGTATAGTATAGTATAGCAGGATCTACAGTAGAGACCGTGTGGTGGTCCTGGTAGTATAGTATAGCAGGATCTACAGTAGAGACCGTGTGGTGGTCCTGGTAGTATAGTATAGTATAGTATAGCAGGATCTACAGTAGAGACCGTGTGGTGGTCCTGGTAGTATAGTATTGTGTACTAGCCTGTTGGTGTAGCTGTCTCCTGTATTTGTCCTGTAGTGCAGGCTCTACAGTAGAGTCAGTGTGGTGGTCCTGGTAGTCACTCTCAGGACTGGTTGTGGTGGAGGAGGGCTCTCTGCCTGGTTCTTTACCAGATTTACCTCCAGGACGCTTCCCCCCTACCACCACCTCTTCACGACCCTTCTTCTTACTGCCCGGACGCTCCTGGAAGAGAGCACAGGAGGCTGCTGAGGGGAGGACGGCTCTTAATAACGGCCGGTACGGAGCAAATGGAATGTCATCAAACACCAGGAAACCATGGAAACCATGTGTCTGATCTATTTGATACCATTCCATTTACAGTGCATTCGGAAAGTATTCAGAGCCCTTGACTTTCTCAGCCTTATTCTAAAAATGATTGAATATTTTTTCCCCCTAATCAATCTACACACAATACCCCATAATGACACATTTTTGCAAATGTATTACAAATAAAACACTGAAATATCACATTTGCATAAGTATTCAGACCCTTTAAAATCAGTACTTTGTTTAAGCACCTTTGGCAGCGATTACAGCCTCGAGTCTTCTTGGGTTACAAGCTTGGCACACCTGTATTTGGGGAGTATCTCCCATTTTTCTCTGCAGATCCTCTCAAGCTCTGTCAGGTTGGATGGGGAGCATCGCTGCATAGCTGTTTTCAGGTCTATCCAGAGATGTTTTATTGGGTTCAAGTCCGGGCTCTGGCTGGGCCACTCAAGGACATTCAGAGACTTGTCCCAAAGCCACTCCTGCATTGTCTTGGCTGTGTGCTTAGGGTTGTTGTCCTGTTGGAAGGTGAACCTTCGCCCCCAGTCTGAGGTCCTGAGCGTTCTGGAGCAGGTTTTCATCAAGGATCTCTCTGTACTTTGCTCCGTTAATCTTTCCCTCGATCCTGACTAGTCTCCCAGTCCCTGCCGCTGAAAAACATCCCCACAGCATGATGCTGCCACTACCATGCTTCACCGTAGGGATGGTGCCATGTTTCCTCCAGACGTGACGCTTGGCATTCAGGCCAAAGAGTTCAATCTTGGTTTCATCAGACCAGAGAATCATGTTTCTCATGGTCTGAGAGTCTTTAGGTGTCTTTTGGCAAACTCCAAGCGGGCTGTCATGTGCCTTTTACTGAGGAGTGGCTATCGTTTGGCCACTATCATGACTCTCCTGGTTGAGGTTCCAAGGCCTCAGATCAGCTCAGCTCAGCTTGGCAAATGGCCGACGTTGACCAGACCCCTCTCATCACCCGCGGAAGAGGAGAGGAGGGGGGGGGGGGGGCAGTTTTGACACCTTAACACTCTGTAAATTAGGCAGGAGGGGAATCTCCCTCTTTCTCTTCAGTATTAGTAAAGAAATGTCCCTTTCGTCTACGGAATACTTTTTCCGCCAAAACTATAACGTCCCAAAAAAGTTTATATTGGAATAATATTTCTTCAGATAGGAATGTTAAGAATGGTCAGTGGGGATCTAAAGAGTAATCATGTCATATTGCTTTTCATTTTGTGATGTTATTAAAAACTGCATGAACCAAATACTGTAACTTAGGAACGAACCCCCTTTTGGCTGTCAAGTTTCCATCCAATACATTGTGACTATAATATGAAGAACAATGAAAATATTGTTGTTAAGATAGGAATGTGATTTTGTTTTTCTAAAAAGATAATTGTTTTTCATGTCCTTTGCACCTGAATGAGGTCAGAAGAGCGTATCAGTGTGATGGAACCACCCTTTCCGACCAGAGTGCTTAAAATGACTCCCTAAGAATTAACATACCAGACCAAAATACGTGAGACCGTGAACCACACGTTGAAATGGTTAGAAACTCAGAAACTCTCAACAAGAGGTGAAGAAAATGAACTTACCAGACCAGGACCCCGTCAGTCTGCAGCTGCGCGTGTAAAGTGAGTTTGGAACTTTGACTATCTACCCGAGGAAGAGAGGAGAAGTTCACCTCAGACAATCACTGGTGAATCATTGAAGCCACAGACAACTAATAAGGAGGACATTGTGACCTCTGGTGGACAATCAGAGCCTTACACCCCCGGGAGAGCCCACCAAAACAACTTTCAGAGAGGGCTTGATCCTGACCAAGATAGACGACGAACGAAGGCATTCAACACGTACATGCATTCAATCTTTTCTTATCCCAAACGGGCGGTGGATCATGTGCAAGGTATATGATTCATGTGAAAAGAGTCCTAGAACGTGTCCACGATAAGTGTCCCTTTCCTCTCTCTCTCTCTTTCCCTCTCTCCATCTAACGTTATGTTATAGAGAGAGAGACAGAAAGAGAAAGAGAGAGCGCGAGAGAAAGCGAGAGAGAGAAAGAGAGAGAGCGAGAGAGAGTAAGAGAGAGTTAGAGAGAAGGAACCCAAGTGGGGAGAGAGAGATAAAGACAGACAGACAGACAGACAGACAGAAAGAGAGATAGACAGAGAGAGAGTGGGTGTGCTGGTAGTAGTGTCTTTGTGACTGTGATATTTCTGCCGTACGTTCTGTTCATAGTTGTTGGTGTACAGATGGACATGCCTCTAGCTGTGTGTGTGTGTGTAGTGTGTGTGTGTGGCCGGTACAGGTGTCATAACTCACAACCTGGACACACAGTTTGAGAGCAGATGCACATTTTCACATAGTGTTCGGTTACCATGGCACCTGGTGACAAATAAACTGTTGCTCACCTATGACTCAACTAACCATCAGAGAGATGGAGAGAGAGAGAAGGAGGAAGAGAAAGAGAGGAGGGAGAGAGAGAGAGTGAGGAGAAAGAAGAGAGAGAGAGGCAGACAGGCAGACAAACAGACAGACACGCAGACAGACAGGCAGACAAACAGACAAGCAGACAGACAAGCAGACAAACAGGCAGACAGGCAGGCAGACATACAAGCAGACAGACAGACAGACAGACAGACAGACAGGCAGACAAACAGGCAGACAGGCAGGCAGACATACATACAAGCAGACAAACAGACAGACAAGCAGACAGGCAGACAAACAGGCAGACAGGCAGGCAGACATACATACAAGCAGACAAACAGACAGACAAGCAGGCAGACAGGCAGGCAGACATACATGCAAGCAGACAAGCAGGCAGACAGGCAGACAGACAGGCAGGCAGACATACAAACAGACAAGCAGACAGACAGGCAGGCAGGCAGACATACAAGCAGACAAACAGACAGACAGGCAGACAAACAAACAGACAAGCAGGCAGACAGACAGCCAGACATACAGGCAGACAAACATACAGACAGACAGGTGTTTGCTGCCATCTGGTGTTGGTATCAACCCTGTTCCTGGAGAGAAACCCTCCTGTATGTCTTAACTTAAAATCATCCCTGAAAACCTACAGGAGGGTGTCTCTCCAGGAACAGGGTTGGAGATAAAAACCTACAGGAGGGTTCTCTCCAGGAACAGGGTTGGAGATAAAACCTACTCTCTCCAGGAACAGGGTTGGAGATAAAACCTACAGGAGGGTGTCTCTCCAGGAACATGGTTGGAGATAAAACCTACAGGAGGGTGTCTCTCCAGGAACAGGGTTGGAGATAAAACCTACAGGAGGGTGTCTCTCCAGGAACAGGGTTGGAGATAAAACCTACAGGAGGGTATCTCTCCAAGAACAGGGTTGGAGATAAAACCTACAGGAAGGTGTCTCTCCAGGAACATGGTTGGAGATAAAACCTACAGGAGGTGTCTCTCCAGGAACATGGTTGGAGATAAAACCTACAGGAGGGTGTCTCTCCAGGAACAGGGTTGGAGATAAAACCTACAGGAGGGTGTCTCTCCAGGAACATGGTTGGAGATAAAACCTACAGGAGGGTGTCTCTCCAGGAACAGGGTTGGAGATAAAACCTACTCTCTCCAGGAACAGGGTTGGAGATAAAACCTACAGGAGGGTGTCTCTCCAGGAACAGGGTTGGAGATAAAACCTGATCTAGACACTTTAGAGGTCACTCTCTGATTGGATAGGTATAAATCATCTGGTAATAGCTCCACCCCACTCTCTGATTGGATAGGTATAAATCATCTGGTAATAGCTCCACCCCACTCTCTGATTGGATAGGTATAAATCATCTGGTAATAGCTCCACCCCACTCTCTGATTGGATAGGTATAAATCATCTGGTAATAGCTCCACCCCACTCTCTGATTGGATAGGTATAAATCATCTGGTAATAGCTCCACCCCACTCTCTGATTGGATAGGTATAAATCATCTGGTAATAGCTCCACCCCACTCTCTGATTGGATAGGTATAAATCATCTGGTAATAGCTCCACCCCACTCTCTGATTGGATAGGTATAAATCATCTGGTAATAGCTCCACCCCACTCTCTGATTGGATAGGTATACATCATCTGGTAATAGCTCCACCCCACTCTCTGATTGGATAGCTATAAATCATCTGGTAATAGCTCCACCCCACTCTCTGATTGGATAGGTATACATCATCTGGTAATAGCTCCACCCACTCTCTGATAGACTAGGAGTTACACTATATTACTAACACCTGTCTGATCCTTTCAGATAAACATAGTGTCTCTGGTTGGGAATAGAGCTGGACCTGTCTGATCCTTTCAGATAAACATAGTGTCTCTGGTTGGGAATAGAGCTGGACCTGTCTGATCCTTTCAGATAAACATAGTGTCTCTGGTTGGGAATAGAGCTGGACCTGTCTGATCCTTTCAGATAAACATAGTGTCTCTGGTTGGGAATAGAGCTGGACCTGTCTGATCCTTTCAGATAAACATAGTGTCTCTGGTTGGGAATAGAGCTGGACCTGTCTGATCCTTTCAGATAAACATAGTGTCTCTGGTTGGGAATAGAGCTTGATAACATATACACAAAGTGACTAGGGGGTAGAAGGTTAATGCGTAGGAGGTTAGGGGGGAGGAGGTTAGGGGTAGGAGGTTAGGGGGGAGGAGGTTAGGGGTAGGTTAGAGGGGAGGAGGTTAGGGGTAGGAGGTTAGGGGGGGAGGAGGTTAGGGGTAGGAGGTTAGGGATGATTTGGGGATTTATTTGTTAGATTAGGTGAGTTTCTCACCTCCACTGGTTTCTCCTTCACAGCAGGCTTGGCTGCTCCCTTCTTCTCCTCCTTCTCTTTGATGCCCCCTCCTTTCTTCTCCTCCTTCAGGGGTGCTCCTGCCTTCTTCTCAAACTTCTCCTCTTTCTTCATTTTCCCCCCTGGAGAGGAATGGGCTGATAGTGGGTTGTATGGGTAGACAGGCTGATAGTGGGTTGTAATGGTAGACAGGCTGATAGTGGGTTGTAGGGGTAGACAGGCTGATAGTGGGTTGTAATGGTAGACAGGCTGATAGTGGGTTGTAATGGTAGACAGGCTGATAGTGGGTTGTAGGGGTAGACAGGCTGATAGTGGGTTGTAATTGGTAGACAGGCTGATAGTGGGTTGTAATGGTAGACAGGCTGATAGTGGGTTGTAGGGGTAGACAGGCTGATAGTGGGTTGTAATGGTAGACAGGCTGATAGTGGGTTGTAGGGGTAGACAGGCTGATAGTGGGTTGTAATGGTAGACAGGCTGATAGTGGGTTGTAATGGTAGACAGGCTGATAGTGGGTTGTAGGGGTAGACAGGCTGATAGTGGGTTGTAGGGGTAGACAGGCTGATAGTGGGTTGTAATGGCAGACAGGCTGATAGTGGGTTGTAGTGGTAGACAGGCTGATAGTGGGTTGTAATGGTAGACAGGCTGATAGTGGGTTGTAGGGGTAGACAGGCTGATAGTGGGTTGTAATGGTAGACAGGCTGATAGTGGGTTGTAGGGGTAGACAGGCTGATAGTGGGTTATAGGGGTAGACAGGCTGATAGTGGGTTGTAATGGTAGACAGGCTGATAGTGGGTTATAGAGGTAGACAGGCTGATAGTGGGTTGTAATGGTAGACAGGCTGATAGTGGGTTGTAGGGGTAGACAGGCTGATAGTGGGTTGTAATGGTAGACAGGCTGATAGTGGGTTGTAGGGGTAGACAGGCTGATAGTGGGTTGTAAGGATAGACAGGCTGATAGTGGGTTGTAGGGGTAGACAGGCTGATAGTGGGTTGTAGGGGTAGACAGGCTGATAGTGGGTTGTAGGGGTAGACAGGCTGATAGTGGGTTGTAATGGTAGACAGGCTGATAGTGGGTTGTAATGGTAGACAGGCTGATAGTGGGTTGTAATGGTAGACAGGCTGATAGTGGGTTATAGGGGTAGACAGGCTGATAGTGGGTTGTAGGGGTAGACAGGCTGATAGTGGGTTGTAATGGTAGACAGGCTGATAGTGGGTTGTAGGGGTAGACAGGCTGATAGTGGGTTGTAATGGTAGACAGGCTGATAGTGGGTTGTAATGGTAGACAGGCTGATAGTGGGTTGTAGGGGTAGACAGGCTGATAGTGGGTTGTAATGGTAGACAGGCTGATAGTGGGTTGTAATGGTAGACAGGCTGATAGTGGGTTGTAATGGTAGACAGGCTGATAGTGGGTTGTAGGGGTAGACAGGCTGATAGTGGGTTGTAGTGGTAGACAGGCTGATAGTGGGTTGTAATGGTAGACAGGCTGATAGTGGGTTGTAGGGGTAGACAGGCTGATAGTGGGTTGTAGGGGTAGACAGGCTGATAGTGGGTTGTAGGGGTAGACAGGCTGATAGTGGGTTGTAGGGGTAGACAGGCTGATAGTGGGTTGTAATGGTAGACAGGCTGAGAGTGGGTTGTAATGGTAGACAGGCTGATAGTGGGTTGTAATGGTAGACAGGCTGATAGTGGGTTGTAGGGGTAGACAGGCTGATAGTGGGTTGTAGGGGTAGACAGGCTGATAGTGGGTTGTAGTGGTAGACAGGCTGATAGTGGGTTGTAATGGTAGACAGGCTGATAGTGGGTTGTAGGGGTAGACAGGCTGATAGTGGGTTGTAGGGGTAGACAGGCTGATAGTGGGTTGTAGGGGTAGACAGGCTGATAGTGGGTTGTAGGGGTAGACAGGCTGATAGTGGGTTGTAGGGGTAGACAGGCTGATAGTGGGTTGTAGGGGTAGACAGGCTGATAGTGGGTTGTAGGGGTAGACAGGCTGATAGTGGGTTGTAATGGTAGACAGGCTGATAGTGGGTTGTAGGGGTAGACAGGCTGATAGTGGGTTGTAGGGGTAGACAGGCTGATAGTGGGTTGTAATGGTAGACAGGCTGATAGTGGGTTGTAGTGGTAGACAGGCTGATAGTGGGTTGTAGGGGTAGACAGGCTGATAGTGGGTTGTAATGGTAGACAGGCTGATAGTGGGTTATAGGGGTAGACAGGCTGATAGTGGGTTGTAGGGGTAGACAGGCTGATAGTGGGTTGTAGGGGTAGACAGGCTGATAGTGGGTTGTAATGGTAGACAGGCTGATAGTGGGTTGTAGGGGTAGACAGGCTGATAGTGGGTTGTAGGGGTAGACAGGCTGATAGTGGGTTGTAGGGGTAGACAGGCTGATAGTGGGTTGTAGGGGTAGACAGGCTGATAGTGGGTTGTAGGGGTAGACAGGCTGATAGTGGGTTGTAGGGGTAGACAGGCTGATAGTGGGTTGTAGGGATAGACAGGCTGATAGTGGGTTGTCATGGTAGACAGGCTGATAGTGGGTTGTAGTGGTAGACAGGCTGATAGTGGGTTGTAGGGGTAGACATGCTGATAGTGGGTTGTAATGGTAGACAGGCTGATAGTGGGTTGTAGGGGTAGACAGGCTGATAGTGGGTTGTAGGGATAGACAGGCTGATAGTGGGTTGTAATGGTAGACAGGCTGATAGTGGGTTGTAGGGATAGACAGGCTGATAGTGGGTTGTAATGGTAGACAGGCTGATCGTGGGTTGTAGGGGTAGACAGGCTGATAGTGGGTTGTAGGGGTAGACAGGCTGATAGTGGGTTGTAGGGATAGACAGGCTGATAGTGGGTTGTCATGGTAGACAGGCTGATAGTGGGTTGTAGTGGTAGACAGGCTGATAGTGGGTTGTAGGGGTAGACATGCTGATAGTGGGTTGTAATGGTAGACAGGCTGATAGTGGGTTGTAGGGGTAGACAGGCTGATAGTGGGTTGTAGGGATAGATAGGCTGATAGTGGGTTGTAATGGTAGACAGGCTGATAGTGGGTTGTAATGGTAGACAGGCTGATAGTGGGTTGTAATGGTAGACAGGCTGATAGTGGGTTGTAGGGGTAGACAGGCTGATAGTGGGTTGTAGGGGTAGACAGGCTGATAGTGGGTTGTAGGGGTAGACAGGCTGATAGTGGGTTGTAGGGGTAGACAGGCTGATAGTGGGTTGTAAGGATAGACAGGCTGATAGTGGGTTGTAAGGATAGACAGGCTGATAGTGGGTTGTAGGGGTAGACAGGCTGATAGTGGGTTGTAAGGGTAGACAGGCTGATAGTGTGTATGTTTGTGTGTCATGTGTGTGATAGACTCACAGCTGTGGTGGTGGTCCTGTGTGTGTTAGACTCACAGCTGTGATGGTGGTCCTGTGTGTTAGACTCACAGCTGTGGTGGTGGTCCTGTGTGTTAGACTCACAGCTGTGGTGGTGGTCCTGTGTGTTAGACTCACAGCTGTGGTGGTGGTCCTGTGTGTTAGACTAACAGCTGTGGTGGTGGTCCTGTGTGTTAGACTCACAGCTGTGGTGGTGGTCCTGTGTGTGTTAGACTCACAGCTGTGGTGGTGGTCCTGTGTGTGTTAGACTCACAGCTGTGGTGGTGGTCCTGTGTGTGTGTTAGACTCACAGCTGTGGAGGTGGTCCTGTGTGTGTTAGACTCACAGCTGTGGTGGTGGTCCTGTGTGTGTTCCCCCCATGTGTCTGTCTCAGGGAGACCCAGTAGATGTCTGAGCCACAGAGCTGCACTGACCAGGCTGTCTAACAGCTCCCTCCACAGCTGCAACCTGCAGGGGTTAACACACACACACACACACACACAAACACACACACACACACACTTTTTTATAATCAACTGCACTGTTGATCCATTTCTGTGGTACCTTTCATTCTTTAGTTTGCCATCAATATTCCCTCTTCTCTTTTCTCCAGACCGGTGCTGCATCTCTGTCTCCCTCCCTCCTCTTCCCTCCCTCCTCTTCCCTCCCTCCCTCCCTCCTCTTCCCTCCCTCCTCTTCCCTCCCAGCTCTTCCCTCCCTCCTCTTCCCTCCCTCCTCTTCCCTCCCTCCTCTTCCCTCCCTCCTCTTCCCTCCCTCCCTCCCCCTCCCTCCCTCCTCTTCCCTCCCTCCCTCCCCCCTCTTCCCTCCCTCCTCTTCCCTCCCTCCCTTCCCTCCCCCCTCTTCCCTCCCTCCTCTTCCCTCCCCCCTCTTCACTCCCTCCTCTTCCCTCACTCCTCTTCCCTCCCTCCCTCCCCTCCCTCCGCTTCCCTCCCCCCTTTTCCCTCCCTCCTCTTCCCTCCCTCCTCTTCCCTCCCTCCCTCCCCTCCCTCCGCTTCCCTCCCCCCTTTTCCCTCCCTCCTCTTCCCTCCCTCCTCTTCCCTCCCTCCCTCCCCTCCCTCATTTTCCCTCCCTCCCTCCCTTCCTCCTGCTCACCCTATAGCGTTGAGTGGTAGTGGCGTGTGTTGTATGAGTGGCTGGGTGAGCTCCAGGAGGAGGGTGTTATAGAGGCTCAGAGCCCCCTCTCTGGTGAGCCTCTCCTGGGGTCCATCCTGCTCCCCGTCCCCCTGGGGCAGAGCCAGCACCGCCTGGAGAGGGGAACAGAGAGGAGAGAGGAGGGTTAGGTCTTAGTTACACTACTCGGTGGCCTTGTAGTTAGCGTGTCCCTCCGGAGATCGGAAGGTTAGGGGTTCCAACCCCGGTCGAGACTCTGTGAATGGGACCTGATGCATCTCTGCTGCGCGTGTGAGGTGTGTGTGTGTGTGTGTGTGTACCTGTCGTAGTGTAGACACAGAGAGGTCCCAGGCTGTTTCTCTGTCTTCTCCTGTTTCTGCGGTCACCTGCTGCCACAGGCTCTTCAGCGCCTCCACTGTCTCATAACGGTACTGCAGCTAGGACCGAGATGGACCAACAGTTTACTGTTACAAACACAGTATGGGCCAGTCGTGTGTGTGTGTGTGTGTGTGTGTGTGTGTGTGTGTGTGTGTGTGTGTGTGTGTGTGTGTGTGTGTGTGTGTGTGTCACTAAACAACTCAACAGAAAGAGGAAGGTGTTATTCTATTCAGAAATCAGCTAGAACCATGAATGTAACCATGAATGAACCTAAATCATCGTCATCACTGAGGACTCCTTTAAGTCTTTGTGCTTCTGTCTGTTTTTACATATTGAGAGAGAATCCATTCATGTTCAAAGACAAAAGCCGTGATGACACATAATTATAGTAATGGCTGATAATGTTGCTAATGACCGTGGCTGTGTCTGAAATGTCATCCTATCCCCTATATATAGCATGTCTACCCACTCTGCCTAGAGAGTGTGTGAAAACACCCTTTGTTTTTGAGATTTCACTTCCTTACGTTTAAAAAATACATTTTTACCAAGACAAATATGATTCTTCATGTTCTGAATCGTTCCGTGGGGTCTTTCTCTCATCATTATCGTTATATCTAAGGAGCTGGATGTTGTGACCTAATACATCCCATAATAAGCACTGAGCTCTGTTGACATAGCGGTGCCGCCTTCCCCTCGTGACTTTAGAGGATGTTACATGTTGTGGTGGTCGATTCTGCACGTCGCAAAAAA